>NC_084636.1:22361611-22529111 GCF_033978795.1 Nerophis ophidion
TAACATGTTGGCGAAATTGTAAAAATAATCGGAGTTTTACTTAGCAAAATTATGACAAAGGTCATAATTTTACTCCAATTTTTACCCACTATTTTAACAAAAAAATTGGCACTTTGACAAGTCTGAATTTTATGACAAATGTCACCATTTTACATTAAAAAGTAATACTTTTACGAGAGAATATTTGCAATATTACAGAAACAGAAAGAATATGAGAAATTGTTCCCAATTTTGTAAGAAAAAAGTCGACACATTGTGAGAAACAGATTTTAGTTAATTTAATATTATGTTTTGTTTTTTTTTACTTCAAGTTATTACAGTATGTCTCCATATACATATTTATGTTTTTATTAATTTTCGCCAAAAGGGGCACATTTCAATTTCGTACACACACTTGTTATTACATATGTTGGCCAGAGGGAGAGAGCACTTCAAATTTTCACACTCACTTGTTATTTCATATGTTGACCAGGGGGGGAGCACTTTTAAAACCAATTTGAAAAATCCCTCCTTTTTAGGACCACCCTAATTTTGATAGATTTCACCACCAAGGGTGCAAATGAGGTCTCTATTATTTGTTTTTTGTAATGTGCTTAAGGCCGATGGCAAACGAGTCACGGACAACAGATGGCCCCTGTGCCGTACTTTGGGCAACCCAGCTGTAGAAACTAACTGTTGATGGCCACTATAGTCTTAGTACCGTAGTGTATTTGTTCATCCTATAGTCACATATGATGAAGTCGTCAAATCAGCTGTTAACCTCGCGGGTTTTTTCGGGTATCAATAGGGAAGTCCTTCTTTACCTTGTTTTATCATACATTGCTGCCTTAGCACCTGTCAATGTTTACTTTTGAATGCACATTAAATTAAAAAAAAACCTGACTTTGGAGCAATGTTCACAGACTCTAGTATTTGGCTCCCTATATGATGCAATGGTTTTCCGTATTGGGACGATGATATCGGTCCTAACTTGTTCACCGGTCCTCATATGGAAGCTACTTTTCCTTGTTGATGTCCCAAGAAGGGTAGAAATACAAGAACACACACACAAGCATGCACGTGCACACACATTTTGTATTTGCTACCTACTTGAGACCTCCAAATAATGCTTGCCTGTTTAGGACCACCCTTTCTAGATATATAAAGATTTGTATTTACAACATTATTAATGTATACATACAATGCAAATATTTTTTAAAAAAGCTGCTTGTTGGAATTTTACAAGAAAAAGGTCACAATTTCACAAGAAAAACTTAGAATTTTGGCAATATTAGAAAAAAAGTCGTAATTTTAGATCAAAATTTTAAGAGAAAAACGGAACATTTGTGCAATATTATGATAAAAGTTGTAATTTTTCTAAATAAAAGTCGCAATTTTACAAGCAAAGCTTAAAGTTTTGGCAATTTCATGAAAAGAGTTATAATTTTACTCGACAAAAGTCACAATTTTATAAGAAAGCTTTACCTTTGTGGCAATATTATAATAATAATCAGAATTTTACTTACAAAGTATTTTACTTACAAAGGTCATAATTGTACTCATATAATGTCACTATTTTACAAGAACAACACAAAAATTGGCAATATTGCGATAAAAGTCAGAATTTTATATGACAAATGTCACCATTTTCTATTAAAAAGTAATAACTTTTCATAAAGTCATAATTTTATGAGAACATTTTGCAATATTACTCAAACAAAAGGAATATGATCAATTGTTACCAATTTTATAAGAAAAAAAGTCGACACATTTTGAGGAAAAATACTGCTTTTAGTTAATTGATTTCTTTTTGTACTTTTGTTTGTCATTGGTTTTTAATCTTCATTATGTAGTTCGTTTTTACAGTATGCCTCTATATACAAATTTATTTTATTTTTTTGATTAATTTTGGCCAAAGGGGACACATTTAAATTTCTTACACACTTGTTATTTCATATGTTGACCAAAGAGGGAGAACTTTTAAAAACAACACAGTCAATTTGAAGAATCCCTCCTTTTTGGGACCATCCTAATTTTGATATATTTCACCACCAGGGGTGCAAATGAGACATTCTCTATTAGATGCAATGGTTTTACGTATTGGGCAGCACCGTTGCAGAGGGGTTAGTGCGTCTGCCTCACAATACGAAGGTCCTGAGTAGTCCTGGGTTCAATCCCGGGCTCGGAATCTTTCTGTGTGGAGTTTGCATGTTCTCCCCGTGACTGCGTGGGTTCCCTCCGGGTACTCCGGCTTCCTCCCACCTCCAGAAACATGCACCTGGGGATAGGTTGATTGGCAACACCAAATTGGCCCTAGTGTGTGAATGTGAGTGTGAATGTTGTCTGTCTATCTGTGTTGGCCCTGTGATGAGGAAGCGACTTGTCCAGGGTGTACACCGCTTTCCGCCCGATTGTAGCTGAGATAGGCACCAATGTCTCAAGAAGGGTAGAAATACAAGAACACACACACACTCTGCAAGTCATTATAATGTGCAGTCTTTTGATTCTGGCAAGCTGCCTAAATATTTATTTTCTATTTACACCTACTGTCACTGCATGTGTTGAATATGGCTACAATAATTAGGGTTGCACTTTTAAACGAGTTCTAGATTCATGGGTTATTTTTTTTTTTTACCTAAAAATAGAAACTGCTTTCGTCTCCCTGGACACTCGTAGTAAGCTTCAGATGGTAAATAGTAAATAAATGAGCAGCATACAAGCTGTCTTATGTAAACACACTTTCTAAATACAATATGTATTTTTTTGGGATAAATATGTTTGTTTAGACATGTTTAGAGTTCACCCAGTAAAATTCTGCAGTATGAGAATATGTATTAAGGACACATTAAAAAAAAGGGAAATAACATACTGCAGTGGATGTACATGCACTGCTGCTAGAAATTCCAAAAATAACGAGGAAAATGGTAATTTTACGAGAAAAAATACATTAACGAGCATTAAGTTGTCATGTAATTTTAATCAATCAATCAATCTTTATTTATATAGCCCTAAATCACAAATGTCTCAAAGGACTGTACAAACCATTACGACTACAATATCCTCGGAAGAACCCACAAAAGGGCAAGGAAAACTCACACTCAGTGGGCAGGGAGAATTCACATCCAGTGGGACGCCAGTGACAATGCTGACTATGAGAAACCTTGGAGAGGACCTCGGATGTGGGCAACCCCCCCACCCTCTAGGGGACCGAAAGCAATGGATGTCGAGCGGGTCCAACATGATACTGTGAAAGTTCAATCCATAGTGGCTCCAACACAGCCGCGAGAGTTCAGTTCAAAGCGGATCCAAGACAGGAAGAGGAAAAGGCAGTCTTGGTTGAATAAAGTTAATGAGAATAAAGTTGCAACATTACAGAAAAAGTCTGATTTAGTTTGTTGAAGAGAGGTTGCAAATTTTTTTAAATGTTCTACATTCTTTGCATGTTTTTTTAGAATAAAAATAATACAATTGTGAATATTTCTGTATAAAAAAATATTTAATTTTGTGAATTATACAAATATGTGACAAACTATTTTACGTCAAATTTATGAAGCTTTAATACAGTATCTAGATGGAAAATAACTCTCAATGTGATATGCTGATATTATAAACAATAATAATTTAATAGGAAAAAAATATATATATTTTTAGAAGAAATATAATAAAATTGTGAATATTTTTGTATGAAAAAAATATGGAATGTTGTGAATTATACAAATATGTGAAAAAAAACATTTTACATCAAATGTATGAAGTTCTTTTTACAGGATCTAAATGGAAAATAATTCTTAATGTTATATGTTGATATCATATGCAATAATAATTGAATTTAAAAAAAGAAAACTTTTTGAAAATAATACAATTGTGAATATTTTTGTATTAAAAAGATGTAATATGAATTATACAAATATGGGGAAAAAGACAATTTTAGGTCAAATTTATGAAGCTTCAATACAGTTTCTAGATGGAAAATAACTCTTAATTGTATATGCTAACATTATAAACAATAATAATTTAATTTCAAAATGTCAACATTTGAATAATTAAATACTATGGAAAACACTTTTTAAAAATAAATTAATAGAATAAAATTGCGAATATTTTTGTATACACAAAAGATGTAATTTTGTAAATGATGAAAAATATGTGAAAAAATTTAATTTTATGATATACTGATTTATGAAGCTTTAATACATTATGTAGATGGACAATGACTCTTAATGTTTATGCTAATATGATAACCAATAATAATTTAATAAGAAAAAAAGTCAACATTTAAGTAATAAAATACTATGGAAAAAATGTTTTCTTTAAAAGATTAATAGAATAAAATTGTGAATAATTTTGTATGAAAAAGATGTAATTTTGTGAATTATAAAAAAATATGTGAAAAAAGACAATTTTACATTATACGGATTTATGAATGCATTTGTATATTATACAGTATCTAGAGGGAAAATAACTCTTAATGTTATATCACAAACAATACTAATAAGAACAAAAAGACAACATTTAAATAATAAAATACTGTGGAAAAAACTTTTGAAAAACATTTATATAGAATTAAATTGTAAATAATTTTGTATGAAAAAAATATGTAATTTAGTGTATTATAAAAAATGTATACATCATGTTATTTGATGATATCATAAACAATAATAATTTAATGAGAACAAAAAGTCAACTTTTGAATAAGAAAAATACTGTGGAAAAAACTTTTTGAAAAAAAAATTATAGAACAAAATTTTGAATAATTCTGTGTATTATAAAAAAATACCTGAAAAAATAAAATTGTACCTTATACGGATTTCCATCCATCATCTTCCGCTTATCCAAGGTCGGGTCGCGGGGGCAGCAGCCTAAGCAGGGAAGCCCAGACTTCCCTATCTCCAGCCACTTCGTCTAGCTCTTCCCGGGGGATCCCGAGGCGTTCCCAGGCCAGGCGGGAGACATAGTCTTCCCAACGTGGCCTGGGTCTTCCCCGTGGCCTCCTACCAGCTGGACGTGCCCTAAACACATCCCTAGGGAGGCGTTCGGGTGGCATCCTGACCATATGTCCGAACCACTTCATCTGGCTCCTCTCGATGTGGAGGAGCAGCGGCTTTACGTTGAGCTCCTCCCGGATGGCAGAGCTTCTCACCCTATCTCTAAGGGAGAGCCCCGCCACCCGGCGGAGGAAACTCATTTCGGCCGCTTGTACCCGTGATCTTATCCTTTCGGTCATGACCCAAAGCTCATGACCATAGGTGAGGATGGGAACGTAGATCGACCGGTAAATTGAGAGCTTTGCCTTCCGGCTCAGCTCCTTCTTCACCACAACGGATCGATACAACGTCCGCATTACTGAAGACGCCGCACCAATCCGCCTGTCGATCTCACGATCCACTCTTCCCCCACTCGTGAACAAGACTCCTAGGTACTTGAACTCCTCCACTTGGGGCAGGGTCTCCTCCCCAACCCGGAGATGGCACTCCACCCTTTTCCGGGCGAGAACCATGGACTCGGACTTGGAGGTGCTGATTCTCATTCCGGTCGCTTCACACTCGGCTGCGAACCGATCCAGTGAGAGCTGAAGATCCCGGCCAGATGAAGCCATCAGGACTACATCATCTGCAAAAAGCAGAGACCTAATCCCGTGGCCACCAAACCGGAACCCCTCAACGCCTTGGCTGCGCCTAGAAATTCTGTCCATAAAAGTTATGAACAGAATCGGTGACAAAGGACAGCCTTGGCGGAGTCCAACCCTCACTGGAAACGTGTCCGACTTACTGCCAGCAATGCGGACCAAGCTCTGACACTGATCATACAGGGAGCGGACTGCCACAATAAGACAGTCCGATACCCCATACTCTCTGAGCACTCCCCACAAGACTTCCCGAGGGACACGGTCGAATGCCTTCTCCAAGTCCACAAAGCACATGTAGACTGGTTGGGCAAACTCCCATGCACCCTCAAGAACCCTGCCGATAGTATAGAGCTGGTCCACAGTTCCACGACCAGGACGAAAACCACACTGTTCCTCCTGAATCCGAGGTTCGACTATCCGGCGAAGCTTCCTCTCCAGTACACCTGAATAAACCTTACCGGGAAGGCTGAGGAGTGTGATCCCACGATAGTTGGAACACACCCTCCGGTCCCCCTTCTTAAAGAGAGGGACCACCACCCCGGTCTGCCAATCCAGAGGTACCGCCCCCGATGTCCACGCGATGCTGCAGAGTCTTGTCAACCAAGACAGCCCCACAGCATCCAGAGCCTTAAGGAACTCCGGGCGGATCTCATCCACCCCCGGGGCCTTCCCGCCGAGGAGCTTTTTAACTACCTCAGCGACCTCAGCCCCAGAAATAGGAGAGTCCACTACAGATTCCCCAGGCACCGCTTCCTCAAAGAAAGACGTGTTGGTGGGATTGAGGAGGTCTTCGAAGTATTCCCTCCACCGATCCACAACATCCGCAGTCGAAGTCAGCAGAACACCATCCGCACCATACACGGTGTTGATAGTGCACTGCTTCCCCTTCCTGAGGCGCCGTATGGTGGTCCAGAATCGCTTCGAAGCCGTCCGGAAGTCGTTTTCCATGGCTTCCCCGAACTCTTCACGAGTTTTTGCCTCCGCGACCGCTAAAGCTGCACACCGCTTGGCCCGTGGATGGATGGATGGATGGATGGATAAACACATTAATATTTGAATAATAAAATACTATGGAAAAAACTTTTTTTAAATAAATTTATAGAATAGAATTGTGAATATTTTTGTATGAACAAAAAATTTGATTTTGTAAATTATGGAAAATATGTGAAAAAAATAAATTTTACGTTACCCTGATTTATGAAGCTTTAATACATTATCAAGATGGACGATAACTCCCCCCCCCCCGTGACCCCAAAAGGGACAAGCGGTAGAAAATGGATGGATGGATTTGAATAATAAAATACTATAGAAAAAACTTTTAAAAAATACATTTATAGAATAAAATTGTGAATAATTTTGTATGAAAAAAAAATGAAATTTTGTGAATTATAAAAAAATGTGAAAAAAAGACAATTTTACTTTATACAAATTTATGAAACTTTTATGCAGTATCTAGATGGACAATAACTCTTAATTTTATATGCTAGTATTATAAACAATAATAATTTAATAAGTACAGAAAGTCAACATTTGAATATTAAAACAATATATTTTCAATTTATAAATTTATCCCAAAAAAAAACACAATTTGACAAAAATAAAATAAATGAAAATATACAATTGTAATATTGTAAGTTGTATTATGATGAGGAAGATGTAATTATCTTCAGAATAAAGTTGTAATATTTCAAGAAAAAAGTATGGATTTTATGAAAGGTTGCAACTTTAATAAGTCAAAGCCCAAAAAGTTACTTTACTAGACGAGGATACATGTTGCAAGAAAACGATTTAGCTTGGTTGGTACGACGGCCGTGCCAGCAATTTGTGGGTTCCAGGTTCGATCCCCGCTTTCGTTATCCTAGTCACTGCCATTGTGTCCTTGGGCAAGACACTTTTCTCACCTGCTCCCAGTGCCACCCACTAAAGATGTGCGGTTTGCGGTCTCATCCGTGGAATCCACGGATGAGACCGCGGGTCGGGCGGGTGACATAACGAAAAAATAGATTAGGACGGGTGGCGGTCGAACCATTCGGAAATATTTAATATACATAGTTAAGAGTTTGGCAACCTTTACCACTCAAAGAGCCTTTTTGACCTGTGTCACAAAGTGAAGAAGACAATAGGAGCCGCAAACATTCTCGCGAATATCTGCTGGCGGTCACCCAGTTAACGTGAATAAGGGCGTGCTATGAAGCCATTCCCTTTAACACCTTCTACAACATGTACACATTGATTGCAAGTCCAGCAACATGTTGTGTGTGGCTTCCGCGGACACACGCACATGACTGCAAGGCATACTGGGTGATACAGAGTACACTGATGGTTGTGATATAAACAACTTTAACACTCTTACTAATATGCGTCACAGTGTGAAGCCACACCAAACAAGAATGACAAACACATTTCGGGAGAACATCCTCACAGTAACACAACATAAACGCGACACCACAAATACCCAGAATCCTTTGCACCCATGACTATACCAGACTATATTATACACCCCCGCTAGCACCAAACCGTCGGTAAGGTGGGCGGGGGCGTATAATATAGTCAGGAAGAGTCATGGATGCAAAGGATTCTGGGTATTTGTTGTGTTGCGTTTATGTTGGTTTATGATGGTTAAATCACAACCATCAGTGTACTCTGTGTCACTCAGTATGCCTTGCAGTCGTGTGCGTGTATCTGCGGAAGTCACATACAACTTGTTGCTGGACTGGCAAGCAGTTTTTACATGTTGTAGAAGGCGTCAAAGACGATGGCTTCATTGCACGCCCTTATTCATGTTATCTGGATGAGCACCAGCAAATGTTTGCGGCTACCATTTACTTTACTCTGTGACACGGGTCAAAATAGCTCTTTGAGTGGTAAAGGTTGCCGACCCCTGATATATATCAACGGGCGGGTGGCGGGCGGTTGCAGTTTTGATAAAATGTTGGTTCGGGTGGATGGCGGGTAGATGACGACTTTAACGATGCGGTTGCGGATGATATAATTGCCTATTCGCGCATCTCTACCACCCACACTGGTTTAATTGGAACTTAGATATTGGGTTTCACTATGTAAAGTGTGTCACTAGAGAAAAGCGCTATATAAATATAATTCACTTCACTACTATAAGTACTACAAATGACGAGTACATTATAATGTTAGAAGAAAAAGTGTGACATTTACGTGCATGAAGTTGTAATATAAATTCTGCTTCCAATCAAATGACGTCGCCAGGAAATTGTCAACTTCAACTGCCGCAAGCTGGTGGCGACCATGCCGCTGTTCGCCAACGCCGACCCCAATTTTGTGACGGCCATGCTGACCAAGCTGAGGTTTGAGGTCTTCCAGCCGAGCGACTACATCGTGCGAGAGGGCACCATCGGCAAGAAGATGTACTTCATCCAGCATGGCGTGGTCACCGTGCTGACCAAAGGCAGCGTGGGCATGAAGCTGATTGACGGCTCCTACTTCGGAGGTAGAGGATGGTTACACCTGATGACAGGTCACCATGTTGGCTTTTTCTCACCATCTCTCCTGTGGTGTGGACAGAAATCTGTCTGCTGACTCGAGGCCGACGGACGGCCAGCGTGCGGTCGGACACCTACTGCCGCCTGTACTCGCTCTCTGTGGACAATTTCAATGAGGTCCTGGAGGAGTATCCCATGATGAGGCGGGCATTCGAGACCGTCGCCATTGACAGACTTGACAGGATAGGTGAGAATGGGAATATTTTCAAAAACACCACAAAACCCAAAACCAGTGAAGTTGGCACGTTGTGTAATTCGTGAATAAAAACAGAATACAATGATTTGCAAACCCTTTTCAACTTATATTCAATTGAATAGACTAAGACAAGATATTTAATGTTCAAACTGAGAAACATATATATTTTTTTTGCAAATAATCATTAACTTTTAATTTAATGACAGCAACACATTGCAAAAAAGTTGGCACAAGGGCATTTTTACCACTGTGTTACATGGCCTTTCCTTTTAACAACACTCAGTTGGGTGTTGTTGATAAATGGGTGTTGTTGATAGATGGCTTTCACTTTGCATAGTAAAGTTAAAGTTAAAAAGTTAAAATACCACGGATAGTCACACACACACACACACACAAAGAGTGGTGAAATTACTCTCTCCGTTTGACCCATTCCCTTGTTCCACCCCCCTGGGAGGTGAGGGGAGCACCAGTGGCTGCGGTCGTGAATCATTTTCAATCAATCATCAATTAGTGTTTATTTATATAGCCCTAAATCACAAGTGTCTCAAACGGCTGCACAAGCCACAATGACAATCCTCGGTTCAGAGCCCACATCCGGCCAAGGAAAAACTCAACCCGGTGGGATGACAATGAGTAACCTTGGAGAGAACCGCAGTCACAAGGGAGAGGGGGGCAGAGCAGAAAAGAAAAGAAATGGCAGATCAACTGGTCTAAAAAGGGGGTCTATTTAAAGGCCAGAGTATACAAATGAGTTTTAAGATGGGACTTAAATGCTTCTACTGAGGTAGCATCTCTAATTGTTACTAGGAGGGCATTTCAGAGTACCGGGTATTTAACCCCCAATTCCAACAATTGATGCTGAGTGCCAAGCAGGGTAATGGGTCCCATTTTAATATTCTTTGATATGACTCGGCCGGGGTTTGAACTCACAACCTACAGATCTTAGGGCGGACACCAACTACAAGTCCACTGGGCAGGTAGAGTTTTAACTTACAGATGTAGCCACAAACTATATTTACTGACAGTGGTTTTCTGAAGTGTTCCTGAGCCCATGCGGTGATCTCCTTTACAAACTGATGTCGCTTTTTGATGCAATACAGCCTGAGGGATCAAAGGTCTGTGATATCATCGCTTACGTGCAGTGATTTCTCCAGGTTCTCTGAATCTTTTGATATTATGGACCGTAGATGGTAAAATCCCTAAATTCCTTGCAATAACTCGTTGAGAAATGTTGTTCATAAACTGTTCAACAATTTGCTCACGCATTTGTTTGCAAAGTGGTGATCCTTGTTTGTGAATGACTGAGCATTTCATGGAAGCTGCTTTTATTCCCAATCATGGCACCCACCTGTTCCCAATTAGCCCGTTCACCTGTGGGATGCTCCACATAAGTGTTGGATGAGCATTCCTCAACTTTTTCAGTCTTTTTTGCCACTTGTGCCAGCTTTTTTGAAACATGTTGCAGGCATCAAATTCCAAATGAGCTAATATTATCAAAAAAAACTAAGTTTTACAGTTAAACGTTAAATTTCTTGTCTCTGCAGTCTATTCAATTGAATATAGGTTGGAAAGGATTTGCAAATCATTGTATTCTGTTTTTATTTACGATTTACACAACATGCCAACTTCACTGGTTTTGGGTTTTATACATGAACATTTTTCATAAAATAATTAAGATTAAATACAATGGTAAATTTATCATTTTAGAATAACAAAATAATTGTATGAGACAAGAAAACAACACAATTTTACAAAAATAAAGAATAGTCCTTTTTTTTTGTTTTTACCTTTTTTTAGTTGAATAAAAGTTGTAATATCAGAAACTCTGTCTGTCTAGTAACCTGAATTCTAACCCTAACCCTTATATGTTCCACTAGTGTACAAATAACTCTAAATTAAGTCTTTTTTCCTCTAATAAGCAACTAATTAATGGTGAATATGTTCCCCATACTAAAGTGTTACCAAGGTTATTTATTGCATTTGTTCACAAAAACAATATGGCAAAGGTAAAAAAATAAATTAAAAAAATTCCCAAGGTAGAAATACTAAATAATTTACAGAATTTGTAGGTGTTAAACTGTACAGCAACAACATGATTCGATATATGATCTTCAGTATTTTACGTTTAAAGACTTCTTTTTTAATGAGGTATCTTTAAAAAAAATAAGTCTTCCCTGATAGGAAAAAGACACTGGTAGTTTTTCTATTATTTTGTCAAAATAATTAGGGACAAGTGGTAAAAAATGAATTATTAAACTACTTGTTCATTTACTGTTAATATCTGCTTACTTTCTCTATGACATATTCTATCTACACTTCTGTTAAAATATAATAATCACTTATTCTTCTGTTGTTTGAATACTTTACATTAGTTTTGGAAGATACCACACATTTGGGTATAAATCCGATACCAAGTCGTTACAGGATCAAAGACTTAAACATGGATCTCGTTTGTTTGGAGTTTGCTGCAAAAAAACGGTCACGTTTGCTCACAATGATGACCCCTTTCTTCACATATTTACCAAAAATGATTATTCACTCGCCTCCCATCTGTTGCCATAGCAGCCACATTCCGCACGTGAGCAGCAGCCGGTCAGTTGGCATATTTAGAGGCTAATCAACCAAATGCACTTTGTGAAAGATAATCATTTACCGTGCATGCTATTGTGTTAGGTGGTTGGGGTAGGGGGGAGAATGGCCTCGATCAAACAGATGTGCTGAGAATACAAAATATGACAAATATCGACACAATCAATCGATGCATCCCACCATAAATTAATGTGCCCAAACCCACGTCTCCGCCATTCTTCTCAGTGTTCAAAAGCCTTAAAGTTTGCACCGTGACTATGGATGCTTATGAAGAATTCATACACACGCTCATCCCTCTCACGTGCTTTGTTCCCTTAACCTCAGAACCTCGCTGTGTCCGACCTTTATGACACACTTACCCTCATGCACACTGGCGATAACGGTATAATTAATGACTTGGCAGCACAAGATAAGAACTCGTTGGTATTATATTCAGGAAAAGTTGTCATAGGCAAGAGGTCAGCAAAAGAGACATTTTGTCCCATTTCTCACCATAATACAAGTAGTCTGGTGTCACAAAATATCATACATGTGTGATGACTGTATTAAGCTGATCGTATATATTTGTACCATGAATTGATTAACGTGGACCCCGACTTAAAAAAGTTGAACAACTTATTCGGGTGTTACCATTTAGTGTTATTTTTGCCATTTTAATTTTTACAGTACCACATAAGATATGTTTTAATTGATTTTTAAATGCGCCAGATAATAACCCGTTTTGTACACTCTTGATGTGATTCAATGCTCAGTAGGCCGGAAATGTGTTCCTGTACAGCAGGGGTCACCAATCTTTTTGAAACCAAGAGCTACTTCTTGGGTACTGATCAATGCGAAGGGGTACCAGTTTCACACACACTTAAATAAATTGCCAGAAATAGCCAATTTGCTCAATTTACCTTTAATAAATACATCTATATATATATATAAAAATGGGTATTTCTGTCTGTCATTCCGCCGTACATTTTTTTTTCCTTTTATGGAAGGTTTTTTGTAGAGAATAAATGATGAAGAAAACACTTAATTGATTGGTTTAAAAGAGGAGAAAACACGAAACAAATGAAAATAACATTTTGAAACATAGTTTATCTTCAATTTCGACTCTTTAAAATTCAAAATTCAACCGAAAAAAATGAATAGAAAAACCAGCTAATTCGAATCTTTTGGAAAAAAATAATTTATGGAACATCATTAATAATTTTTCCTGATTAAGATTAATTTTAGAATTTTGACGACATGTTTCAAATAGGTTAAAATCCACTTTGAAATTAGATTTAAATTTGATTCTACAGATTTTCTAGATTTGCCATAATATTTTTTTTGAATTTGAATCATAATAAGTCTGAAGAAATATTTCACAAATTTTCTTCGTCGAAAAAACAGAAGCTAAAATGAAGAATTGAATTAAAATGTATTTATTATTCTTTACAATAATAATAAAAAAATACTTGAACATTGATTTAAATTGTCAGGAAAGAAGAGGAAGGAATTTAAAAGATAAAAAGGTATATGTGTTTAAAAATCCTAAAATCATTTTTAAGGTTGTATTTTTTCTGTAAAATTGTCTTTCCGAAAGTTATAAGAAGCAAAGTAAAAAAATAAATGAATTTATTTAAACAAGTGAAGACCAAGTCTTTAAAATATTTTCTTGGATTTTTAAAATTCTATTTAAGTTTTGTCTCTATTAGAATTAAAAATGTCGAGCAAAGCGAGACCAGCTTGATGGTAAATAAATAAAATTTAAAAAATAGAGGCAGCTCACTGGTAAGTGCTGCTATTTGAGCTATTTTTAGAACAGGCCAGCGGGCGACTCATCTGATCCTTTTGGGCGACCTGGTGCCCGCGGGCACCGCGTTGGTGACCCCTGTTGTAGAGTATTTCTCCAGCAAAGACCTTGTCGTGACATCAATTATGGTATTTCGAGAGGTAATTATTGAAGTCGGACATCACTAAAAGCCAAGGTGGGAAACCCACGGCCTGCCACTGCTATTAAATGTAAAATATTAGATATTTAATCATTTGACAATGTTAATTTATTACCACAGGAACACACAAAAAGGTACCGAAAATATACCGTTCAGTACTGGTATGGATTTCTAGGTACCAGGAATTGGTACCAAATGTGAACGGTACCTATCTCTGTCTGTAGGCCTACTGGTACTTTGAAATAAATGATAACTTTTCTGAAAATGCAGAGTGCTTCATTTGAAAATTACTTTTAATGTTCTATTTATAGTTGTTTAGATTACCAATTTGGATTACTGCACGGGTCCTAGAAGTAGACTATCACTCGTGTCTCAGTCAGTAAACTCAATAGGACACCAGCATGGAAACATAGGTTGAGACTATTCAGACAAAGATTTTCCATTCAAATTATTGTTTGTTTGCCCAACCAGTCTACATGTGCTTTGTGGACTTGGTGAAGGCATTCGACCGTGTCCCTCGGGAAGTCTTGTGGGGAGTGCTCAGAGAGTATGGGGTATCGGACTGTCTGATTGTGGCGGTCCGCTCCCTGTATGATCAGTGTCAGAGCTTGGTCCGCATTGCCGGCAGTAAGTCGGACACGTTTCCAGTGAGGGTTGGACTCTGTCAAGGCTGCCCTTTGTCACCGATTCTGTTCATAATTTTTATGGACAGAATTTCTAGGCGCAGTCAAGGCGTTGAGGGGATCCGGTTTGGTGGCTGCAGGATTAGGTCCCTGCTTTTTGCAGATGATGTGGTCCTGATGGCTTCATTTGGCCAGGATCTTCAGCTCTCACTGGTTCGGTTCGCAGCCGAGTTTGAACCGACCGGGATGAGAATCAGCACCTCCAAGTCCGAGTCTATGGGTGGAGTGCCATCTCCGGGTTGGGGAGGAGACCCTGCCCCCAAGTGGAGGAGTTCAAGTACCTAGGAGTCTTGTTCACGAGTGAGGAAACAGTGGATCGTGAGATCGACAGGCGGATCAGTGCGGCGTCTTCAGTAATGCGGACGCTATATCGATCCGTTGTGGTGAAGAAGGAGCTGAGGCGGAAGGCAAAGCTCTCAATTTACCGGTCGATCTATGTTCCCATCCTAACCTATGGTCATGAGCTTTGGGTTATGACCGAAAGGACAAAATCACGGGTACAAGCGGCCAAAATGAGTTTCCTCCGCCGGGTGGGGGGCCTCTCCCTTAGAGATAGGGTGAAAAGCTCTGCCATCCGGGGGGACCTCAAAGTAAAGTCCCTGCTCCTCCACATCGAGAGGAGTCAGATGAGGTGGTTCGGGCACCCGAACGCCTCCCTAGGGAGGTGTTTAGGGCCACAGGGAAGACCCAGAACACGTTGGAAAGACTGTCTACCGGCTGGCCTGGGAAAGCCTCGGGATCCCCCGGGAAGAGCTGGATGAAGTGGCTGGGGAGAGGAAAGTCTGGGCTTCCCTACTTAGGCTGCTGCCCCCGCTACCCGACCTCGGATAAGCGGAAGAAGATGGATGGATTATTGATCTGAGAATGTTAGTTGAATTCAAATACATATTCCGTTATTGCTGCCTGCAGTTAAGAATGACTTTATTACTCAAATCTAGGCTCTTCTTCAGAATAGCTCTGTGACATGAATTCATCACCGTCAACCTCTCGGGCTTAATCCACATTTGCGCCGTAAAAAAAAAAACGAATAATGAGTGTTACCAGACAGGTGTCCGGGCGTCCTCTAAGGACAATAATTGTCAGCTGTAGCTTGAGGATCAGCTACAGCTTTCTCTTCGACTCCTGAAACCCTGTAGACAAACAAGAAAAGCATTAACCCAAAACCTCTGAAAAATACACCACATGGTGCTTTTATGAAACCCCAAAAGTGTGACTGCCTTAAGTCATATTGACTTGAAATGTTTCACCCATTGTAACTTCAGGATGTTTCGGCAAATTACCACAACATTTGAGACTGAAATCCAAAACTTATGACCACAACTCATAGACGTTTTCCCTAATGTCATTCATTCAGTCATTCACACCCTTCTCCCGTCTCATTCCAGGCAAGAAGAACTCCATCTTGATACACAAAGTCCAACACGATCTGAACTCCGGGGTGTTCAACAACCGCGAGAATGAGATGATCCAGGAAATCGTCAAATACGATCGAGAAATGGTTCAGCAGGTGGATGTACCGCAATCTCACCCACCGCTTACCATAACGCCTCCTCTCCATGGCGAGGTTTTTACCCTGTCGGAATCCTCTTTGCAGCCCCCAAATTCTGCAATTGGCACTCTGCAGCAAGCTGTAGCTATGAACTTTTGTCCACCAGTGCAAGGGAAGTCTCCCAGGATGTTGAGGCGATTGCAGGTGATGCAAAATCTATCGAGCCCAGCCTCGGCTTCTCCATTGCAGTCTCAGCTCTTTAGTGCAGGTACCTTTGCGCCAGGCCTATCCAACACTCCTGTCCAGAGCCCCCTTGCGGTTGGAGGTCGTTCCTTCCCTTATGGATCCAGCTTTCAGGCTAGTCCTGCCACAGGCTCCCAGCTGTCTTTGGTCCAGCAAAACATCCCAAGCCCTGCACATAGACTGAGTACGCATAAGAGCACCCATTCCTTGCCGATGGAGAGTCTTACCCAGGACTCCAGGGCGCTGTCGGCCTCTCAACCCTCACTGCCACACGAAGGGATGCACCCAGGAGCACCCAGCCCGCCACAGTCTCCAAGAGTATCTTCTACTTCCATTGGACCAGCTCAGACTCCATTAAGTCATGCAGGCATCCGCAGTGCAATGCCCCACAGGATTGTGCTGCCCCACCAGATGTCTGTGGGAGCCTTCCCTGTGGCATCCACACAGGGATTTAGCATTGGTGCGGGGTTTGCATTACCTACTGGAGACTTAGTACTACCGAAAAAGGACTCCGTTGGGAGCCTTCCCGAGACAGAGCAGATTAAAGTCCGATCCAGGTTATCCTCAAACTTGTAAGTCCGCTAAGGGCTGGACATCAGGAACAAGAGCTGCTCCACCTCTTCCAGATTCTCCAGTTGGACAAGGTGAATGTATGAGCAAGAGAGTAGACTCGAATGGCTTTTAAAATACTATGAAATCAGCTGTATTGAGTTGTTTCTGCATACAGAACCTTAGAAGCATATTAGCATCTTCCCAAACTTGCCTCCTTTATATAAGGTAGTTCACAATGTATGCCTAACTACTACACTTTGATAGTGGTCTAGAGTAATAGCAGGAAATGGCCTCTGATGTCTGTAGTTTTAAACTCTTTGTACCACCCGGATGTGTTCCCTTAGCATACCCTAAAAATACAGTATACATATGTAGGTCAATCCTCTACGTAAGTGCAATGGCCATCTATAACATCACCCATTTTCAACGGAGATTGAGTCTTGATAATACTATAGTTAGAAACTCTATTTTTGTAACATTGTTGGCTTAATTTGCAGGACTTCTCCCTTCAAAATTACGGTGGAACCCCAAAGTCATACATTTTACAATCGGAATACATTTTCAGATGTCTCACAAATCTTCAGATTTTCAACTACTGCCGCTCAAGGGGGTCTCCAGCTTGTTGCTTGCTAACTATACCTAGGTCGTTCACACTGTCTGAGTAGCTTGCGAGAGCGTTCAAAATCAACTGAACAGGCTAAGTCAACAATTTAGGCTTAGGGTCACTGAATCTCACATGATATGGCCAGGGACACCAAAGCTTGCTTGAGGCATCCATTGACTAAACAACGGAAGTCCAATGGAACATCAACCTTACACAAGGTGCAACAAAATAAGCTATTCAAATATATAAACTGTTAAAAACGAACCATGCGTTAACAAACTGTAAGTATCAGTGTATTTACTTCCTGTTGAGGCTTTGTGTAATTGTTAGATTTCCCTGTAGAAGTAGTTGTTCGCAGTACATGCTGCATGTTAAGTTTGCTGCGTGATGATTGTAGTGTTATTGTTATTTTGTATTTTCCGACATAGTGAATGGCATTTCAAGTTTGTCTCCAAGTGCTTTTTCCAATTGCCGGTTAGTTGCTGGTTGCTTGATGGTCCTCAAGCGAAGTTGATGTACAGTAGAGGCCAAAAGTTTGGACACACCTTCTCAATTCAATGTGTTTTCTCTATTTTCATAACTATCTACTTTACATTGTAGATGGTCACTGAAGGCATCAAAACTATGACACTTGTGAAGTGGAAAACCATTTCAGGTGACTACCTCTTGAAGCTCATTGAGAGAATGCCAAGAGTGTGCAAAGCAGTATTCAGAGCAAAGGGTGGCTATTTTGAAGAAACTAGAATATAAAACCTGTTTTCAGTTATTTCACCTTTTTTCGAGTACATAACTCCACATGTGTTAATTCGTAGTTTTGATGCCTTCAATGACAATCTACAATGTAAAAAGTAATGAAAATAAAGAAAACACATTAAATGAGGAGAAATTGTGTCCAAACTTTTGGCCTGTACTATATATATATATGTATATCCATGTATATATATATATGTATATATCTTATAATATATATCCAATTATGTACTGTAGATAAGCTACAGTCTCTGAAAATGACTTTTATCCACTTGCATTTAAGAATACATGCAAACATACAAAATATGCATTGAGAGTTTTAATTATGTCTTTATGCAATAATCTAAAGCAGGCCTGGGTAATTATTTTGACTCAGGGGCCACATTTAGAGAAAAAAATGTGTCTGGGGGCCGGTATATCTATTTTCAGGTAAACTAATACAAAACCTCACCATAATGGCTGATAGAATTCTAAAAAGGTTATGACAGATCGCCTTAATAAAACGTAATGGAATGTTCATTTTTTTCTATGAACGATAAAACACTGAATATTGACAACATTTGAATGTCACACCCCCTTTCGATCGACATATTTTACAATCAAGTGAAATGCAACAAACGGTGAAATATGAACGCTAAGGGTACAAAATAAACCCACCAACAATCTGATTTAGCTAATATTTGCTGAATTTCCCCCAGGGATTCATAAAGTACTTTCTGTTCTATTCTATTCTGTTCTATTCTATTCTATATATCACTAAGATTTAGAACTCTGTTGTGAAAATCTTCTTCCGCGTCTGTGGAAACGCTTCCCGCCCACACTTCTTGGTGCCTCTTCTGAGCTGCTGTGACTTAGATCAATGGTCCCCAACCTTTTTATTTTATTTGTCATGAAAAAGGGAGGTTTTTGTCACAAAAAAAGGTTTTTGGGTTGTGGCACTATTTGTAAGTGTATCTTGTGTTTTTTATGTTGATTTAATTAAAAAAAACAAAAAAAAAAAACAATTAAAATTAAAAAAATATAATTATAAAAAATTATTCTGCGGCCCGGTACCAATCGGGCCAAGGCCTGGTGGTTGGGGACCACTGACTTAGATGACCACAGTAACTAATTAGATTACCATAGTAACCGGTATATCATCCATTAGCACAGATTCCAACCATTAAAATACTTTGTATAGTTCAAGACTTACGGTCATTAGAAAACATCACTGCACATCATAAGGGCACCTAGAAGTTCCATCCTATATTTGGGAATGTCCGGCGGGCCAGATTGAAAAGCTCAATGGGCCGCTTGTGGCCCCCAGGCCTTAATTTGACCAGATCTGATCTAAAGGAATACCGCAGAGAAGTACTTTTTTTTTTCCAAAAATAATACATTCTTCTTTTAATACACTGAGTTGACAAAATACATCAAATAAAGAAAACACATCTCCAAACTTTTGGGTTAGGGTTAGGGGTTCGAGTTAGTATGTAGTATGACCATCTCTTGCCACAACACTCCAAGACATGCCAAGATGATACATACAGTCGGAAGAGAATTCATATGGCTCAATTTGTCGCAGTTTACCTGACACATGAAATGTGACAAATTTAGACTATCCACATAGACAACAGCGTCACTTGCTATGTAAAGTGGCGCTTACCATCTTCCACCACGAGATCCGCCCAAGAATGGGGCCGTACGCATCCCTTCTCTGCTTTATACTGAAATTTAAGTGTAAAAAAATGTTGTTCACATGATGTTACGACACATGTAAGTTTAGGATGACCTATATTTTCTTCAAGCTATGGCCTAACAAGCTATTCAGATTTAACTAAGGTATGGAAATAAAGGTTTTTTAAAAATCAGCCGTTGTCATTTTGTAAAAGTAGCTCTATTGAGAACAGTTGGAGACCCCCTGCTGTAAATCAGTTACACTCATCAGAACAGTCCTTCTCAAATAGGGGGGCGGGCCCCCTCCGGGGATGCTCCGTGGGATGGGGACCAAGCTTTTTTTTTTTTTTGCCACACCAGAATATGACGAAGCTAATGTAGCAATTGGCTTCACTGTAACTTTGGTGGGAGAAGGGGAAAGACCGGTTTGTTGTTTCCTTTAATGTTAATAAGCTAACAATGTTATGCAGAGGTATACTTGTAGCAATTTTTTATTGAAAAAAATATATATATATATATAAATACTGTATAAATATATTGTCACGGTGGAGAGAGGGGAGCACAACAAGACATTGAGTCGTGGTCAAAAGTTTACATACACTTGTAAAGAACAATAATGTCATGGCTCTCTTGAGTTTCCAATCATTTCTACAACTCTTATTTGTTTGTGATAGAGTGATTGGAACACATACTTGTTGGTCACAAAAAACATTCATGAAGTTTGGTTCTTTTATGAATTTATTATGGTCCACTGAACATGTGACCAAATCTGTCCAGCAACATGATGTGTTTGGCTTCTGTAGGCGCAGTAAGCGACTGCAAGACATAGTTGATCAACAGCCACACAGGTCACACTGAGGGTGGCCGTATAAACAACTTTAACACTATTACAAATATGCGCCACACTGTGAACCCACACCAAACAAGAATCTTTTTGACCACTCTTCTTGACAAGATTGGTGCAGTTTAGCTAAATGTGTTGGTTTTCTGACATGGACTTGTTTCTTCAGCATTGTCCACACATTTAAGTCAGTACTTTCTAAAACCTTGATTCTAGCCTGATTTAACCATTCCTTTACCGCTTTTGACATGTGTTTGGGGTCATTGTTCTGTTGAAACATCCAACTGCGCTGATGAGTTTAGGTTTTCCTTTTTCATTGTCTCATTTAGTCTCTGTAAAGCACCAGTTCCATTGGCAGCAAAACAGGCCATGAGCATAAAACTACCACCACCATGCTTGACGGTATGTGTGGTGTTCCTGTGATTAAAGGCCTCACCTTTTCTCCTCCAAACATATTGCTGGGTATTGTGGCCAAACAGCTCAATTTTTGTTTCATCTGACCGCTGAACTTTTCTCCAGAAGGACTTATCTTTGTCCATGTGATGTCAGATGGAACGAAAATTTGAGCTGTTTGACTTAAATGTGGACAATGCTGAAGAAACAAGTCCATGTTAGAAAACCAACAAATTTAGCTGAACTTCACAAATTTTGTCAAGACGAGTGGTCAAAAATTCAACCAGAAGCTTGTGGATGGCTACCAAAAAGCGCCTAATTGCAGTGAAACTTGCCAAGGGACATGTAACCAAATATTAATATTGCTGTATGTATACTTTTGACCGAGCAGATTTGGTCACATTTTTAGTAGACCCATAATAAATTCATTTTAAAAAAAAAACTTCAGGAATGTTTTTTTTTGTGACCAACAGGTCTGTGCTCCAATAACTCTTATCACGAAAAAACAAGAGTTGCAGAAATGATTGGAAACTCAAGACAGCCATGACATTATGTTCTTTGCAAGTGTATATAAACTTTTGACTACGACTGAACTTGAGAAGCACTGCATCAGAACAACATCTTAAACAAGTCTTGCTTTTATTGTACGTAGAGATACTTGAGTCCTCTGTAAAGCATCCTGCAGATTGAAATTAGTTAAGCAGATAGTGGTCATTCAGGTCTGGGTCTTTGAAGGCCCACAAATTATAGTATAGTTGTATTTTTATTACCTGCACCTATATTTATTTATTTTCCTTCTCCTATGATGGTTGTTTAGTCCAGAGCAGAGCTAAAAGGTCAGTTAGTATTGGAATTCAATCAGGAGGCTGGCCAGTTCATGTTTGCTGGAATCACAAGTAGGCATTGGCCAATTTGTCAAACAGTTTCTCTTTATTAAGGAGTACATATCCACCATGATACAAGTACAATTTACAAGAATAATGTCTGAAATTCTGAATGTTAGAACACAATTGTGTTTTTATTTTTTCTATGAAAGTTAATACGTTAATAATGTGATTAATCACAAAACATTATCATGAATAAACACAGATTAATCATGCATTTTATTTTGCTCGAACATTCTCCTCTACCTTAAAGGCGGAGCAAGTTACTGCGGACAGTGTTTGGGTCAACGCATACGTCGGTGGAAAGATCTCAATATCCTTTAAAACAGGAGTCTCAGACACGCGGCCCGCGAGACGTTATTTTGCGGCCCCCACCTTAATAAGAAAGTTTAATGTTAGTTCGGCCCGCAAGTTTTATATGAATGGCGCTTGACTGCGTTGTTATTTGGGTCCAAAATGGCTCTTTCAACGTTCTGGGTAGCCCACCCCTGCATTAGTGGAAAAGCGGCAAATGAGTGAAAGCGACGTTGCCATGGAGACGAGGGTTTTCTTACGTGCCTGGCTGCAGTCGCACCGTGACACCTGTCCGTCAGTGATAACAGTCCCCGATAACTTGGACTTTTTATTGTTTAATTTGCATTGCCTCACACGATCAACACTCCGGGAGGAGTTTGCAAATTTTTTTTTAAAGAAATCTTTTCTTGCGGCCCAGCCTCAGCCAGACTTTGCATCCAGTGGCCCCCAGGTAAATTGAGTTTGAGAACCCTGCTTTAAAAAGTGACAATTTTCTTGTCAAATCCCGACGTTATACTTAAAAAAATATTTTTTTTTTTAAAGAATTGTATCAAGATGTTATTATTTTTTTAAACAATATGGAAATATTAAGACATTTTCTTACAATTCTATGACCTCTCAGAGTACTAAAACATTTGTTTCTCCAATATTACAACCTACAGTCGATTTTTCCATACATGCAAGATATTTGGAAGAATGGAGATAGTTTCTTTCTAAAGAATATTTATTTCCTGATTACAATTTTTTATTTTTTTTTTCCTGAAATGTTTTGACATTCTAAAAAATCAAGACTTCCTGGTAAAATATACAAAATATTTCCCACATGATATTGGTTTTATTCTGGTCAAATCATGACTTCTGGTATGAAAAGCTTATACTTGTAAAATGACAACATTTTTCTTATTTGTGTCAATTAAATACTTCATTCTATTATCCTTTAAAAAGTGCCAATTGTCTTGTTAAATTTTGACATTATACTTAAAATTCATTAAAAAAACAAAAACCAATGATATCAAGAAGTTATTTAAAACATTTTAAACAGTCTGGAAATATTAAGACATTTTCAAACGATTCTATCACCTCTCAGAATACTAAAACTTTTTTTTTTTTCTGCAATATTACAACCTACAGTCGATTATTCCATACATGCAAGATATTTGGAAGAATCGAAATACCGTTTCTTTCTTAATATATTTATTTCCTGATTAAAATAATTATTTTAATTTTTTTCCTGAAATGTTATGACATTCTAAAAAAATCAAGATTTCTTGGTAAAATATACCAAATATTTCCCACACGATATTGGTTTTATTTTGGTCAAATCATGACTTCTGCTATTAAAAGCTTATCCTTGTAAACTGACAACATTTTTCTTAATTGGTTTCATTTTAATACTTCATTCTAATCTAATACCAAGAAATTATTGTAAAATGACACCTTTTTTTGACTACGAAACAATACATTTTAAATCTAACTTATGATTAAACATAAAAAATTCCAACCGGTTATGGTATTTTTGGAGCAGCTTTGCTAATAAAACAACTGACCACAGGTATTATTTTTTGTTATTGCTGAGTTTTTTTCATGCCCTGGTGATCATGTTTAGTTTGGCTATGTTCTGTTTGGTTTTTGCACTCGGCCAGTTCCTGTTTTTTCACTCCCTGCTTTGTTTCCATGACAACCCCTCAGTTTTCACCTGTCCTCATGTCACGCACATGATTCATTTGGACTCGCGCACCTGTCGTTAATCACGTCATCTCTATTTAAGCATGTAGTTGCCAGGCATTCAGCCTGGCGACATCACCCGCTACACACCCTTATTCATGCTGATGATCCATGCTGCGCTTTTTCATGCTCGTTTCTCGTTCCAAGTACGTTTTCTTTATTCATGCCATGGTTTGCAAGTTTTGTTTTATGTCCATAGTTCTGCCTTTGTGCGAGTTTTTGTTTTCTTAGCCAAGTTTTGAACCTCTGCTGAGAGCGCCTTTCGTTTGTTCCTTTTTTTCGAGTTAAGATTCAAATCCTGTTTTTACCTTCACGCCGTGGCCGATCCAGTCGCTTTGCACCACGGGAAAACTATTAGCACTAAAGTCCACGCCATGAGTTTTTTCTTTTAATTGTGGCTCCAACGCTCTGACCTTCTACCAATAACACAAATAATCCAACATTTTTTTATCAAAAAATACTCAGTGGTCTTGTGGTTGGAGTGTCCGGTTGCGAGTTAAAAAAATTCACTATTCACGTATAGTCCTACCTAAGACTATAAAAATGGGACTCATTATCTCCCTGCTTGACACTCAATTGGGGGTTAAATCACCAAAAATGATTCCCGGGCGCAGCCACCACTGCTCCCCTCACCTCCCAGAGGGTGGAAGAAGGGGATGGGTCAAATGCAATGGTTAAAGGCCTACTGAAACCCACTACTACCGACTACACAGTCTGATAGTTTATATACCAATGCTGAAATATTAACATTGCAACACATGCCAATACGGCCTTTTTAGTTGACTAAATTGCAATTTAAAATTTCCCGCGAGGTTTCCTGTTGAAAACGTCGCAGAATGATTACGCTTATGTTGACGCGTGCTTGTGATGTTATTGGTAGGAGCTGACATTTCAGCCCAGCACAACTCACAGCTAAAAGTCGTCTCTTTTCATCGCATAATTACACAGTATTTTGGACTTTTGTGTTGCTGAATCTTTTGCAATTTTTTCAATTAATAATGGAGACTATAAAGAAGGATGCTGTTGGTGGAAAGCGGTGGATTGCAGCTGCCTTTAGCAACCGAAACACAGCCGGTGTTTCTTTGTTTGTTGTGAAGCTTTAACACAGAGCGGTCAAGCAAACATGTTTCTCTACGTCAACCAGCAAGTTTTTGGATGGGAAAATTGTGATATTAAGTCGGCTCTTACCGGAGACTTGAGTGGATTATGCGACGTCCTCCTGCAGCTGTCAAAAAGGCAGCTGTGATCTTGGCTTCTCTCAGAGACACTGGCGTTAACACCGCAGCCCTCCGACTTTCAGGTATGACTTTATAATCTCACTAAAACACAATTACCACAATAGTCAGATAAGGGATTTTCCAGAATTCTTCTAGTAAATGTGTCTAATAAAATCTGAATCGCTCACACTGCCGTCGCCTTGAGCCGTCGCCTTTTCATTTTTAATTTTTTTTTAGTACTTTGCTCTAACTTTCCTCATCCACAAATCTTTCATCCTCGCTGAAATTAATGGGGAAATCGTCGCTTTCTCTGTCCGAATTGTTCATGCTGCTGGTGGCTATTATTATAAACAATGTGAGGAGCCCTACAACCCGTGATGTCACACGCACATCGTCTGCTACTTCCAGTACAGGCAAGGCTTTTTTATTAGCGACCAAAAGTTGTGAACTTTATCGTCGATGTTCTCTACTAAATCCTTTCAGCAAAAATATGGCGATATGACCAAGTATGACACATAGAATGGACCTGTTATCCCCATTTAAATAAGAAAATCTCATTTCAGTTGGCCTTTAAGTTCACCACACCTAGTGTGTGTGACAGTCATTGGTACTTCAACTTTAACATAAAGTGTTTCTTAACAAGGTTTACTTAGCAGTATTTTTTTTTGACAATTGGCATTAAGTAGATATGTAGTAAGTAAGTTGTAACTTAGTCATTACAAAGCACTGCTCGTTGAAGCTGTCAAAATGAAAACAATTCTAAAACTGCACCATCAAACTGTAATTCCACTGTAAATTATTTTTCATCACCGGCACTCTGGCCTGGACTGTAAACACATAATCGGCTCTGCATGCGCTATACGGTCATTAATGGCCCCAATCGTCGGGTGGGACGCCAACCTTTTTCTCTCTGCTCTCTGGGATCTAACGTTCCATTCCCCTCATCTCCCTAATGCCTCCACCATTCCTGGCTAATGAGAGGAGAAAATGGAATCTCTCGGGTCTGTTTGGGACTCTTATTATTCGCCTGCTATTGGATTTTCTTATTCAGTGCCAATAACAACATTTTCAACAATGGGATTTTTTTTTTCCATTCTTTTGTTTTTGTTTTCTACCTAGAGACGTTCAAAACAGGACAAAGTGGAGTTTTTTCCTCCCCTCTCTGGATTAGTTTTTGAGGCCAGTTGTGTGTTTTTGTTTATGCCCAAATTATACCCTGCGGAACTTATTTGGGTGCCGAAAAATAATTGGTGAGTGGTATATTAATGTGTTGTTTACTAATCTTAACAAAGTAGGGCAATAGAAAGCGGGTGGATCAATAACACCGGGAAAATTGCTTTTACAATAATAACAAACATCCAACAAATCATTTTGCAATTTTGATATTAAACATATAAAACCAAAGATTTGATTTTTAAATATAATTCTTTTTATTTTAAGATATGATTGTCAGCATTGCCAATAAATCAGCAAAAATAACACAAACAAATCCGAAACCTTTCAAACCTACAGTCGTGGTCAAAAGTTTACATACACTTGTAAGGAACATAATGTCATGGCTGTCTTGAGTTTCCAATCATTTCTACAACTCTTATTTTTGTGTGATAGAGTGATTGGAGCAAATGCTTGTTTGTCACAAAAAACATTCTTGAAGTTGGGTACTTTAATGAATGTATTATGAAAAAGTGACCAAATCTGCTGGATCAAAAGTATACATACAGCAATGTTAATATTTGGTTACATGTCCCTTGGTAAGTTTCACTGTAATAAAGTGCTTTTGGTAGCCATCCAAAAGCTTCTGGTTGAATATTTGACCACTTCTCTTAAAAAAATTGGTGCAGTTCAGATAAATTTGTAAGTTTTCTGACATAGACTTGTTTCTTCAGCATTATCCAAATTTTCTCAATGGGGTTTAAGTCAGGACTTTGGAAGGCCATTCTAAAACCTTAATTGTAGCCTGATTTAACCATTCCTTTACCATTTTTAAAGTGTGCTTGAGGTCATTGTCCTGTTGAAACACCCAACTGCGCCCAAGACCCAACCTCCGGGCTGATGATTTTAAGTTGTCCTGAAGAATTTGGAGGTATTCCCATTTACTCTCTGTAAGGCACCAGTTCCATTGGCAGAAAAACAGGCCCAGAGCATAATACTACCACCACCATGCTTGACGGTAGGTGTGGTGTTCCTGGGATTAAAGGCCTCACCTTTTTTCCTCCTAACATATTGTTGGGTATTGTGGCCAAACAGCTCAATTTTTGTTCCATCTGACCACAGACTTTTCCTCCAGGTCTTTGTCCGTGTGATCAGCAGCAAACTTTAAACGAGCCTTAAGGTGTCACTTCTGGAGCAAGGGCTTCCTTCTTGCATGGTAGTAGCATAGTAGATAGATAGTACTTTATTGAAAATTAAAATTTCCAGCAGCAGTGTACAAAGTTGAGATCGAATTTAAAAAGTAAATGATGGGGGGTATAAATGAAAACAAAATAGAAAAATATTACAATAAGAATAAAAATAAAAAGCAACAATGAGAGGAGTTGTACAGTCTAATGGCGTGTGGGACCAAGGAGTTTTTGAGTCTATTAGTCCTGCACTTGGGATGAAGCAGTCTAGCACTGAACAGGCTCCTCTGGCTACTGATAACGCTATGCAGAGGGTGACTGGCATCATCCAGGATGCTCAACAGTTTGTCCACAGTCCTCTTCTCTGCCACCGTCACCAGTGAGTCTAGTTTTATTCCTGATCAGTTTCTCCAGTCTGGAGCTGTCCTTCATATTGATGTACCCCCCCCCCCCCCCCCCCCCCCAGCACTCTACAATGTAATACAGGTAGCCTCTCAATCCAAGGTGATGCAAAACCCGCTTGACTGTGGACGCTGACACCTGTGTTCCAGCAGCTTCCAATTCATTAAGGACCTGCTTTTTGGTGGTTCTCGTTGACTCTTGATCATCCTGACCAATTTTCCTCTGAGCAGTAGGTGATTGCTTGCATTTTCTTCCTGATCGTGGCAGTGACAAAAAACTGTGCCTTGCACTTTATATTTACAATTGTAAGCACAGTTGCTCTTGGGACCTTAAGCTGCTTTGAAATGGCTCCAAGTGACTTTCCTGACTCGTTCAAGTCAATGATTTGTTTTTTCCAGATATGTGCGGAGTCTAATGCATACTTGCCAACCTTGAGACCTCCGATTTCGGGAGGAGGGGGGTGGGGGGGTGGTCGGGGATGGGGCAGAGGCGTGGTTGAGAGGGGTGGCGTATAATTCACCAACTCGAGTATTTCTTATATATATATATATATATATATATATATATATATAATATATATATATATATATATATATATATATATATATATATGTGTGTGTGTGTGTGTGTGTGTGTGTGTGTGTGTGTGTGTGAAATACTTGACTTTCAGTGAATTCTAGCTATATATATATCTATTTTATTATATATATAAATAAAATAAATAGTTGAATTTACGACGGGACCTATCAAATACACAGTAATAAAAACACAGTTGTTCTACTAACTGTACTGTGCTTGCTGGTTACAAAAAAAACAACACTTTTCACTATTTGAATAACCTTTGTTCTGCCATTTGCGTATTGCCGAGCGATCTCCGAATCCGGTAACATCCTTTACGCAGTTCACGGATTTGTTGTAGACATCCGCAAATGAGAAGGGGATGTTGCTTCCAGCTATCAGCATAGCCATCTTTGTCTCAGCATAAGGTACACCATCGGGTCTCCATTTTGCGAGGTGGGCCATAATACTGGGTGTGAACGAAGCTGCGCTGCGGACACTTTGTGCTTCGCTGACTGACCGTTCATGGCTGAGTATATCCGTTCGAGCCGCCGTGTTCAATGGAGAAGTCTGTTCTACAAAATTTACAGGCAACATACCCCTTCCCCTTCTAACTCTCCTGGATAAACTGAAATTCTTGTTTCCAATCGTTCTGGAAATTGCAAGCGTATTTCTTCATTGTGCTTGTCGACGGTGTAATATATTGGGTTGGAGTAAATAACCAAGCGACGTGATGAAGTTACATCTCTTTACTGTGGGCTTCAGAACAGACTCCCTAATGCATGTTCCTTGGACTGCACTTAAATGTAGAATATATTTACATTCTATTCTATGTACAGTAAATGACAGTATTGTCCTGTTTAAGAGGGTCACAACATTGAGTCAGGTCTGTATGGAGCTGGAGGGGGCGTGGCCTCTAGCTCCGCCTGAATTTCGGGAGATTTTTGGGTGAAAATTTGTCTCGGGAGGTTTTTGGGAGAGGCGCTGAATCCCGGGAGTCTCCCGGAAAATCCGTGAGGGTTGGCAAGTATGGTCTAAAGACTGCATCACATGAGCCCTATTTAAATGGGCTCAGAGAAGTCAACAGATGTCCTCAATCATAATCACTCACATAAAGATAAGAGGCCATGCCATGAAGCTAATTTGATTTGATTGTAACTTTTCTACATCACCAAAGTTGATGATGTATGCTTGCTGTATGTATACTTTTGACCAAGCAGATTTGCTCACATTTTCAGTAGACCCATAATAAATTCATAAAAGAACCAAATTTAATGAATATTTTTTGTGACCAAATATGTGCTCTAATCACCAAAAAATAAGAGTTGTAGAAATGATTGGAACCTCAAGACAGCCATGACATTATGTTCTTTACAAGTGTATGTAAACTTTTGACCGCGACTGTATTTTCTGTTACTTTTATACAGCCTTGAAAGGATGAAGGCAATAGCATAAAGTTGTCACTTTTGAAGGTTAAAAATCCAAAATCCTTCCATGTTGTGCACATTTTGGTTCACTTTCTACGGCAAAATCAAAACTATTTTGACCAAGGATGGATGGATGAATGGATGGATGGGTGCACAAAGCATTGTGACGGTGTTACACACAAGGGCTGCGGTGTGGAATTTAGAAGTAGCTCTCTTTATGCCGTACATTGCATGTGCCAAGTACCGCAATACATACGTTTGTGTTTATTTAGCTACACTTGATTTATGATTACATATTTAATGTCACCAATGGATATCATGTACTGTGCATACCTAGTGCCTAGCATATACTGTAGTGTAATCCCCACATAATATTACCCTGTGTGTGGTTGTGGCTGTACAACTAATGTATTGCCAGTTCCAGTATAATATCTACCCTATCAGTGCTCTATATAACTCTGTGGCAGAGGATCAAATGAAAAAAAAAATAATAATAATAATGCAATGTTTTAAGTACGGAGTCATTTCCAATGTGAGTTAGTTAGCAAGTTGGAAAAAGCACAACAAAATGTGATCAGAGTTTTCATAGAGAAGCAAAACTTTTTTTGATCCAATAAAGGAAAGTGATGGTAAATTCCTTGTATCTTTTTTGATTCATGCATGGACCTTTTTCTTAGACTGGTTTGACATCATTTCATTAGGGCAGGGGGGCCAAACGTGGTTTTAATGAGGGCCGCGTAACAGTAATGGCTAGAGATGTCCGATAATGGCTTTTTTGTCGATATCCGATATTGACCAACTCTTAATTACTGATTCCGTTATTTAACAGTCGTGGAATTAACACATTATTATGCCTAATTTTGTTATGATGCCCCGCTGGATGCATTAAACAATGTAACTGTCATGCCTGTTAATCTGGGTTTTATGTTTGATCATGTTATGTTTTGTTTTTGGACTTTTGTTTCCCGTTTTCTAGTTTTGTTGGTCTCCATAGTTACTCATTAGTTTCCACCTGGTCTCCAAGTCACGCCCCTGCTATCAGTCTCACACCTGTTTGTAATCATCAACACAGTCATTATTTATACCAGTCTGTTTCTGTCCTCGTCCTGGGAACTTTGCTATTGCCTATTTACTGATGCTTTTGCCTGCATACGGCTGCACATCCTTCATGCCCTCGATCACCTGCCACGCACCTTGCTGTTCATGCCTCTTGTTTTTGTCACAGTAAGTGTTTTGTTTTAGTTGTTTATAGCCATGCCTTCGTGCTGTTTTTGTTTATAGTTTGTTGTTATTCATGCCATTGAGCAAGTGTTTTGGTTTCACGTTTATAGTTATAGCCTAGTGTTGTACCTCCTTGTGAGCGCCCTTTGTTTTGCCTTTTTTTGTATTTAGTGTTTAATGAATTAAACACGTACTTACACTCACGTCTCGCTCGTGCAAATCATCCTTTGCGTGGAGGAAGCCAAACAAATCCAAGTCATAGTCCTGACAGTAACAAGGTTATCCAAAATAAATCAACAGAAGTTATGGAAAAAAATGCCAACGTGGGACTACCATATTTATTATTGAAGTCACAAAGTGCATTATTTTTTTTAACATGCCTCAAAACAGCAGCTTGGAATTTGGCACAAGCTCTTCCTGAGAGAGCATGAGGAGGTTGAGGTTGGGGGTGAGGGGGGTAGCGGGAGAGTATATTCTAGCGTCCTGGAAGAGTTAGTGCTGCAAGGGGTTCGGTTGTGTTTATGTTGTGTTACGGTGCGGATGTTCTCCCGAAATGTGTTTGTCATTCTTGTTTGGTGTGGGTTCACTGTGTGGCGCATATTTGGAACATTGTTAAAGTTGTTTATACGGCCATCCTCAGTGTGACCTGTATGGGTGTTAACCAAGTATGACTTGCATTCACTTATGTGTGTGAAAAGCCGTAGATATTAGGTGATTGGGCCGGCACCCAAAGGCAGTGCCTTTAAGGTTTATTGGCACTCTGTACTTCTCCCTACATCCGTGTACCACTACGATACAGATCATTTCTGAAATTACATTTTGAAGCATTTACCGGCCGATAATATCGCCCATAATAATATAATAGCCCACGGGTGAGGTCACACACTAATGTTGGTCGAGAAGGCCTGGCTCTCAGTCTCCGTTCTAATTCATTGTTTGTCTATGTTTTAGTTTTTTCCTCTGCATTTGTCCGCTTCCTCTGTGTTTAGTATCTCCTGTCTTTAGTTCCTGTCTAGTGCTCTTAATTTGTCAGCTTCCTGTCTTGTTCCCTGAGTGCTGTGTTCCTCCTCAGCTGCGGCTGATGGGCACCTGGTCACACCCGTTGCCAATCAGCCCGCTCCTATTTGTACCTGCTTTGTCTTGTATCAGTTGTGGGATCGTTGTATTGTCATTCGAACTTGTCGTTGCCATATGTTGCTCTTGTCGTGTCTGTGATTCTTTTCAGCTATTACCTGTCGTGCTACATTTTGTCCTGGTCGTCGTAGCGGTAAGCTGTTCTTGTTAAACATTATTTATTTCCAGTTTTTCTGTTTGCTATCCTCTAGCTTCCATGCTAACGTTCCTTTTTGTTTTCTAGCTTCCAGTGCTAGCTCCCTTATTTTGTTATTCCGCCCACGTGCGTACGTTTTGTTTGTTCTTGTTCTATTATTTATATTAAATAATGTCTTCATATTCTATGCCTGCCTCCGTCTCTGCATCTAGGGGTTCAACAACAAATAACCCTGAAAGTCTTCCTTTAATACGAGCAATTTGATCTCCCACCTCTTCAAGAATCATAAAGAGATACACGATGAATACAAGCGGAAGATGGATGAAAAGCAAAGACTGAAAAAAAGTAATCGCTTAAATATGTTGGATTAAATATGGCAGTGCCATGATGGCATTTTTTTCCATAACTTGAGTTTATTTATTTTGGAAAACTTTGTTACATTGTTTAATGCATCCCAACAAAATTATGCATAATAATGTGTTAATTCCAAGACTGTATACATCATTATTGTTTGATATCGGAATCACAAAAATCAAGAGTTGAACAATATTGGAATTTCGGATATCGGCAAAAAAGCCATTATTGGACATGTCTAATCCAAGTATATTTATTTTTTTGGACAAATTATTTAAAAAAAACATTTTACTTACTTGGTAAACACGGTTTTGTAACCTGTGAACTGTTTTGTTAAGGTGTTGTTATTATTATACTAAATAATACAATGCAGAAATCATTTTAAATCGAGAACTGTGTGGAATCGAGTATCAATGAGTCAGATCCTCACCCCAAGAATCGGAATCGAATGACGCGGTGCCCAAAGATTCAGACAAATAACAATTGAATATTTGTTGCATGAGCAGATATCAGCATTCAAAACGTACAAAATTTCCTGTATTGCATACATTTCTTTCTGTCAAAATGGAAACAATGAAAACATTTAGTAAGAAAGATGACGTATCTACATTACTCCCAAGCACAACCACAGTCTGGTGTGCTGTGGGAGATTATCTATTTTCACCTATTTGGGTTAAAAATATTTTTTGCAAACCAGTAATTATAATCCGCAAATAATGTGCCGTTGTTGAGTGTCTGTAATGTCTAGATGTCGGCAGACTTACCACGTTTTCTCTTCCATATCACTAGGTGGCCGCTGGTAGCTAATTGCTATGTAGATGTCGAAAACAGCGGGAGGCAGTGTGAAGGTAAAAAGGTGTCTAATGCTTAAACCAAAAATAACCAAAAGGTGAGTGCCCCTAAGAAAAGGCATTGAAGTCTGGATAAGGCTATGCTAAACGAAACTAAAACTGAACTGGCTACAAAAACAGAATGCTGGACGACAGCAAAGACTTACTGTGGCGCAAACAGGACGTCCGCAATGTACATCCGAACATGACGTGACAATCAACAATGTCCCAGCAAAGAAGGATGAAAACAAGGGAAATATTCTTGATTGCTAAAACAAAGCAGGTGTGGGGAATAGCGGTCAAGGAAGATATGAAACTGCTACAGGAAAATACAGACAAAAGGGAAAAATATTGTGACACACACACACTCCGTGCTTCTTTCTGCTGCGGGAGCGCGCAGAAGCTCCGCTGGAAACACCAGACACGCCCCCGCGCTCATCCGCCGGTGACAATCAACGTCTGACACACCTGGCATTGATGAAGGACGGCAGTATAAAGACGGTAGACGCTGACTCATCGACGTCGGAATGTAAATCTACTACCCGTAAGCTGCACGTCTCTCACTACCTCCCGATCTCGCTCATTGCCTGTTTCCTTGAGCCTTTTGTTCCCTGATCCTTGTATCTCCCGCTCTTCCCACGGCGCTCGTGTCACTACTACTGTTTCCCTCCTGAACCTGGTTTGCCTACCACGATCCTTGACCCTGCTTTTGGACTTTCGGACTCTCTCTCTCCTGCCTTTGACCCCCGCTAGGACCTTGGACTTCCCCTGGCTTCTTCACCCACAGATTTGGACGCTGAACATCCAACACGCACCTCAACAAACCTCCCGGTATTTACATATGGTAATTCCACACATAGTCGTTCATGCAGACACATAGTAACATACACACTCCACGTAATCATCAAGTATTCAATAAACCAGTAGAACTTGACATCCCGTTGCTGTGCCGTCTCCTTCCCCAGTAAAACATAACAAAAAAGCCACCAAAAATAGGAACGCAAGACCAGAACTAAAAACAAGACACACAGGAAAACAGCAAAACACTCAAAATAAGTCACAGGGTGATGTGACAGGTTGTGACAGTCCACCTACTTTGAGACAAGAGCTATTTTGATGCTTGCTTGGTTATGCTTTAAAGGCCTACTGAAACCCACTACTACACACCACGGAGTCTGATAGTTTATATATCAATGATGAAATATTAACATTGCAACACATGCCGATACGGCTGATTTAGTTTACTAAATTACAATTTGAAATTTCCCGCCGAGTTTCCTGTTGAAAACGTCGCGGAATGATGACGTGTATGATGATGCGTGTTTGTGACTTTATTGGTGGGAGGGGACATATTAGCCCAGCACCACTTACAGCTAAAAGTCGTCTCTTTTCATCGCGCAATTACACAGTATTTTAGACATCTGTATTGCTGAATCTTTTGCAATTTGTTCAATTACTAATGGAGAAGTCAAAGTAGAAAGATGGAGGTGGGAAGCTTTAGCCTTTAGCCACACAAACACACAGTGTTTCCTTGTTTTAAATTCCTGGAGGTGAAGCTTTACCATGGATCAGAGCGGTCAAGTGAACATGGATCCCGACCACTTGTCAACCGACAGGTTGCGGTGAGAAAATTGTGGTAAAGAGTCGCCTCTTACCGGAGATCAGCGGAGCTTGCACCGTCCATGCAGCTGCCGTGACTTCCCCCAGAGACTGGCGTCAACACACCCGTGGACACACCCCTCCGACTATCAGGTACTATTTAACTCACTAAAACACTCGCAACACAATAGAAAGATAATGGATTTCCCAGAATTATCTTTGTAAATGTTTCTAAAAACATCTGTATCGCTCCCAATGCAATCGCCTTTTTTTTTTTTTTTCCTAGTCCTTCACTATCAATATCCTCATCCACGAATCTTTCATCCTCGCTCAAATTAATGGGGAATTTGTTGTTTTCTCAGTCCGAATAGCTCTTGATGCTGGAGGCTCCCATTAAAAACAATGTGAGGATGTGAGGAGCCCTCACACTGGTAACGTCATCGTCTGCTACTTCCGGTAAAGACAAGGCTTTTTTATTAGCGACCAAAAGTTGCGAACTTTATCGTCGATGTTCTCTACTAAACCTTTTCAGCAAAAATATGGCAATATCGCGAAATGATCAAGTATGACACATACAATGGACCTGCTATCCCCATTTAAATAAGAAAATCTAATTTCAGTAGGCCTTTAAAGTCATATCCAACAATTGCAACGACTTTTTACTGTCAATATCGGCTGCTGAGTTTCATTTTTTTATGTTTTTTTGCTGGTGGTGTGGGGATAGGTTGATTGGCAACACTAAATTGGCCCTAGTGTGTGAATGTGAGTGTGAATGTTGTCTGTCTATCTGTGTTGGCCCTGCGATGAGATGGCGACTTGTCCAGGGTGTACCCCGCCTTCCGCCCGATTGTAGCTGAGATAGGCGCCAGCGCCCCCCGCGACCCCGAAAGGGAATAAGCGGTAGAAAATGGATGGATGGATGGGTGTGCCACCGCATTTTTTTAATGAAAAAAATGTGCCTTCGCTCAAAAAAAGGTTGAAAAACACTGGTATCGCTCATAAGTATTGAGGAGCCCCAGTCACGTAGTGTCCAAATACCTTTGCCCAAAACGTTGCACAATAAATAAACTTGACGTGTGTCCTTGTGTGGTGCAGCATGATACCTGCTCCCCATCACCAGCATGTTCAAGTCCCCCAGAGACGTTCCATTACGGGCACTGGCTACCTGGTACTGGAAGCAGACATCCTTGGAATCACCCCAGAGACCCGCACCCGAACAGAGCTGTCCAGTTACAAGCAGAAGCAATTTGCAGACACGCACGCACGCACGCACGCACGCACGCACGCACGCACGCACGCACGCACGCACGCACACACACACACACACACACACACACACACACACACACACAAAGATAGAGAGAGACAAACGCAAGAAGGCAGCCCATATAGTGTGCGTGCATCGCTTTCACTTCATCCTGTTAAAGTGTTCAATAAAGCATGTTGGAACCAATTTCCTCCCATCTTCCTCCAATGTGACTCAAAGACAACCCCCCCAGGCCCACTACCACCAATTCTTGGTGTTTAGTGGTGGCCCTGCAGTGGGGAAGCTATAAGTAGTCCCAAGTTGGGCTACACCAACCTTTTTAAAACCAAGAGCTACTTCTTGGGTACTGATTAATGCGGAGGGCTACCAGTTTGATACACACTTAAATAAATTGCCAGAAATAGCAAATTTGCTCAATTTACCTTTAACTCTATGTTATTATTAATAATTAATCATATTTATCTTTGTGGAAACACTGATCATCTTAATGATTCCTCACAATAAATAAATATATTTTGATGACATGTTTTAAATAGGTTAAAATCCAATCTGCACTTTGTTAGAATATATAACAAATTGGACAAAGCTATATTTCTAACAAAGACTAATCATTATTTCTTCTAGATTTTCCAGAACAATTTATTTTAAAGAAATTCAAAAGACTTTGAAATAAGATTTAAATTTGATTCTACAGATTTTCTAGATTTGCCAGAATATTTTTTTTGAATTTTAATCATAAGTTTGAAGAAATATTACACAAATTTTGTTCGTCAAAAAAACAGAAGCTAAAATGAAGAATTTACATAAAATGTATTTATTATTCTTTACAAAAAAAATAAAAATACTTGAACATTGATTTAAATTGTCAGGAAAGAAAAGGAAGGAATTTAAAAGGTAAACAAGGTAAAAAAGTATATGTGTTTAAAAATCCTGAAATAATTTTTAAGGTTGTATTTTTTCTCTAAAATTGTCTTTCTGAAAGTTATAAGAAGCAAAGTAAAAAAATGAATGAATTTATTTAAACAAGTGAAGACCAAGTCTTTAAAATATTTTCTTGGATTTTCAAATTCTATTTGAGTTTTGTCTCTCTTAGAATTAAAAATGTCGAGCAAAGCGAGACCAGCTTGCTAGTAAATAAATACAATTTAAAAACTAGAGGCAGCTCACTGGTAAGTGCTGCTTTTTGAGCTATTTTTAGAACAGGCCAGGGGGATACTCATCTGGTCCTTACGGGGTACCTGGTGCCCGCTGGCACCGCGCTGGTGACCCCTGGGCTACGTGATATGCAAGTGACTCCTTGGAAACGACAAGCAGTGTCCCTTGCATGTTATAAAAGGCACGATAATAATAAAAACATTACCATTATTATTCATCAGCGTAATAATCACGTGTTTTCTTTTCCTCATTCTCAATTGTTTGTTTAAATATTAACAGTATCATGTACTTGATTTACTGAGCTGAAGTTTTTTTCTATTGGTTTTTAGGTACTTGTATTAGTTTATAATTTAGTGTTGTATGTGTTTATTATAACTTTTACAAGTTATAATATATATTACAAGTTATTAATATGATTAGACAAGAGGTAGAACATAAATGAATGGTAAATGTTCATAGTAATAACTTTGCTTTAATAAAAAAAAATACTGTTTTAATACTTATTTTCAATTAGATATATTGTTTGCTAGTCTATATATATATATATATATATATATATATATATACCTATACATATGTATATACACATACATATTATATATATATAATACAAATGTATTACATATATAATATATACATATATACAGTATATTATATACATCCATCCATCCATCCATTTTCTACCGCTTATTCCCTTTCAGGGTCGCGGGGGGCGCTGGCGCCTATCTCAGCTACAATCGGGCGGAAGGCAGGGTACACCCTGGACAAGTCGCCACCTCATCGCAGGGCCAACACAGATAGACAGACAACATTCACACTCACATTCACACACTAGGGCCAATTTAGTGTTGCCAATCAACCTATCCCCAGGTGCATGTCTTTGGAAGTGGGAGGAAGCCGGAGTACCCGGAGGGAACCCACGCATTCACGGGGAGAACATGCAAACTCCACACAGAAAGATCCCAAGCCTGGATTTGAACCCAGGACTGCAGGAACTTCGTATTGTGAGGCAGACGCACTAACCCCTCTGCCACCGTGAAGCCCTATATACATATATTTACATATTACATACACATACAAATATATATATTACATATATAATGTATACATATTACATATATACATATTACATACATTTTTGTATAACATACATATATACATATTACATACACATATATATTACATATTACATACATATATATATATGACACACATAAATGCATGGTAAATGGGTTGTATTTGTATAGCCCTTTTCTACCCCTTTTTAAAGGAGCCCAAAGCGCTTTGACAATATTTCCACGTTCGCACATTCACACACTTATGGCGTATGTATTACACACATATATATAAATATACGTATATATATATATGTATATATATATATAAATATATATATATATAACATACATATACATATATATATGTATGTAATATATATATATATAATATATACATACACACACACACACATATATATATATATATATATATATATATATATATATATATACATATATCAATCAATCAATCAATCAATGTTTGCTTATATAGCCCTAAATCACTAGTGTCTCAAAGGGCTGCACAAACCACCACGACATCCTCGGTAGGCCCACACAAGGGCAAGGAAAACTCACACCCAGTGGGACGTCGGTGACAATGATGACTATGAGAACCTTAGAGAGGAGGAAAGCAATGGATGTCGAGCGGATCTAACATGATACTGTGAAAGTTCAATCCACAATGGATCCAACACAGTCGCGAGAGTCCAGTCCAAAGAGGATCCAAGACACAGCAGCGAGAGTCCCGTTCACAGCGGAGCCAGCAGGAAACCATCCCAAGCGTAGGCGGACCAGCAGCGCAGAGATGTCCCCAGCCGATACACAGGCGAGCAGTACATGGCCACCGGATCGGACCGGACCCCCTCCACACGGGAGAGTGGGACATTGAAGAAAAAGAAAAGAAACGGCAGATCAGCTGGTCTAAAAAGGGAGTCTATTTAAAGGCTAGAGTATACAAATGAGTTTTAAGGTGAGACTTAAATGCTTCTACTGAGGTGGCATCGCGAACTGTTACCGGGAGGGCATTCCAGAGTACTGGAGCCCGAACGGAAAATGCTCTATAGCCCGCAGACTTTTTTTGGGCTTTGGGAATCACTAATAAGCCGGAGTCCTTTGAACGCAGATTTCTTGCCGGGACATATGGTACAATACAATCGGCAAGATAAGATGGAGCTAGACCGTGTAGTATTTTATACGTAAGTAGTAAAACCTTAAAGTCACATCTTAAGTGCACAGGAAGCCAGTGCAGGTGAGCCAGTACAGGCGTAATGTGATCAAACTTTCTTGTTCTTGTCAAAAGTCTAGCAGCCGCATTTTGTACCAACTGTAATCTTTTAATGCTAGACATGGGGAGACCCGAAAATAATACGTTACAGTAGTCGAGGCGAGACGTAACAAACGCATGGATAATGATCTCAGCGTATACATATATATTTATATATATATATATATATATATATATATAAATATATATATTAAATGTGTGTATGTATCCCCACAAGCATGTGGGGATGCACATATATATATATATATATATACATATATATATATATATATATACATTAGGTCAGAAAAAACACAAAGGCTATATCATCCCCACAAGCCTGCTTCACAGGTTTCCTTGCTCGTCAAGGGATTTTATTGACGTGTCAGTATATAAGGTACATTACATGGGGGTGTGGCCATTGTTGCGCAATAGCGCCTTGCCTCTGTGTTTTTAATCAGTTTCCGTTGAGTGGGCAGGTAATCCTTTGTCTGCAATTGCAGCTGTCTGTGGGGTTAGAGTCGTTAACGGTTGCTTGTCTCTGAGAGCGCAGGATCTTTTTGTTGTGTATGGAAAGAAATCTGAGCTTTGCATGACCATGGATAGCCCCGTGGTTAAGACTGCTGACTTGGACTGAGAGTTACTGTGTTTAATCCCCACTCAAATTGACAGCATATTTTTCACCTAATCATACTTGATTACATTTGTGTATTGAACACAATCATTTCATTGCAAGATTCAGGATAGACCAGGTGTTAAGCCTGCTGACTGGGAATGAAGGGTACTCTGTTCATCCCCTACTTTAGTTGACAGCGTTTTTTTCCACCTCATACTTTACTGAGCCAGGAGTCCTCAATTGCATTTGTGTATGGAACACAATCCAGCATTTGCAGGACTCAAGATAGGCCAGGGCTTAAGACTGCTGACTGGGAATGAAAAGCACTGGGTTCAAACCCCACACTGGTTGGTGGAAGTTTGTTTTACCTCATCATACTTTACTGAGCCAGGAGTCCTCAATTACTTGTGTGTATGAAAAACAACGTGCTCTCCACAAGATTCAGGATGGCTCAGTGGTTAAGACTGCTCACATAGATTGAGAGGTACTGGTTTCAAACCCCACTCTGGTTGGTGATATATTGTTTTACCTCATCATACTTTACTGAACCAGGAGTCCTTGATTACATTTGTATATGAAACACAATCCAAATTTTAGAGGTCTCAGGATAGACCAGTGGTTAAGACTGCTGACTGGATACGAAAGGTACTGGGTTCAAGCCCCACACTGGTTGATGTTGTAGTGTTTTACCTCATCATACTTTACTGAGCCAAGAGTCCACGGTTACATTTGTGTATGAAAAACAATATGACCTCCACAAGATTCAGGATAGTTCGGTGGTTAAGACTGCTGACATGTAACGAGAGGTACTGGTTTCAAACCCCACTCTGGTTGAAGATATATTTTTTAACCTCATCATACTTTATTGAACCAGGAGTCCTCGATTACATTTGTCTATGAAAAAAAAGACATCTCTCCAAGACACAGGATAGCCCAGTGGTTAAGACTGTTAACTTAAGTTGTAAGGTGTGGGGTTCGAATCCTGGTGGGGTTGACATGTAGTTTGCAAAACATCCCGGAGGCTTCAAGGTGATATATATTGTGACTTTCCCATGTAATGTTAAAATAATATAATACTTTTTTTTAATCCAATTAATCTACTTTCTTTTTATTGTACCCAGGAGAGGTCATTGGTCGATGCTCTTTACTATTAACTTTTTACTCCTATTCCCACCCACCTCAGGAATTACACTCACTCGCACACACTCATTCATTCTCACACACGCGCGCGCACACACACACACACTTATTCTCACACACTCGCAGGTAACCTCTGAGGTGTCATCATTGACTATTTGACAATTTATTTTTTGATTATTATTATCTTTAGTATTGACTTATTTTTTCAACGATATGTTACTTAAACAACTAGAACATAACATTACTCTGTGTGGGGGAGAAGAAACAACCCACAGTGTATGTCGTTTTAACGCCATACAGCCAAATTACTGATTCCATGCAGGGGTATTGAACTCAGTACCCCTGTATTAGGAGCCCACAGTGCTGACCATTGAGCTATCCTGGGTCTCATTAAGGTATGGTTTTCGCTCATATACAAATGTTATCAGTGAACTATGATTTCGTCCAAACAAAAAACAACATCTTCCATATTATGAATTTGAACCCAGTACTAATGCATGAGAGGCAGGTGTCTTAACCATTAAGGTGCCCTGGGTCTTGTAGAGGTAAGATTTTAACAGTAATTTGTTACACCACTATCATACTTTACTGAGACAGTAGTCCTTGATTACATGTGTGTATGGGACACAATCTTATCTTCACAAGACCCAGGATAGACCAGGGGTTAAGCCTGCTTACTCGGAATGGTAGGTACTGCGTTCAAATCTCTCTCTGGCTGCTGATATTTTTTTTACACCTCATAATACTTTACTGAACCAGGAGTCCTCAATTACATTTGTGTATGGAACACAATCTTTTATTCAAAAGACCCAGGATAGACCAGGAGTTAAGACTGCTGACTGGGAATGAAAGGTACTGTGTTCGATCCCCACTTTAGTTGACAGTGTTTTTGTTCACCTCATCATACTTTACTGAATCAGGAGTCCTCAATTTCATTTATGTATAGAACACAATCTACTTTTCACAAGATCCAGAATACACCATGGTTTAAGACTGCTGACTGGGAATGAACGGTACTGGGTTCAAGCCCCACTCTGGTTGGTGGAATTTAGTTTTACCTCATCATACTTTACTGAACCATGAGTCCTCGATAACATTTGTGTATGAGAAAAAATGTATGCCTTCACAAGACCCAGGAGAGACCTGTGGCTAAGACTGTTGAATTAGAATGAAAGGTACTGGGGTCAAATTGGGTGTGTTTGGAAAGAAATGTGCACGTTGCAAGATGATGGATAGCCTAGTGGTTAAGACTGCTGGTTTGGACTGAGAGTTACTGTGTTCAATCCCCACTCAAATTGACAGCATGTTTTATCATCTCATCATTCTTTACTGAACCAGGAGTCCTCGATTACATTTGTGTATGGAACACAATCCAACCATTACAGGACCTGGGCTAGAACAGGGGTTAAGACTGCTGACTGGGAATGAAAAGTACTGGGTTAAAACCCTATACTGGTTGATGGTATATTGTTTTACCTCATCATACTTTATTGAGCCAGGAGTCCTCGATTACATTTGTGTATGAAAAACAATGTGGTCGCCCCAAGTTTCAGGAGGGCTCAGTGGTTAAGACTGCTGACATAGAATGAGAGGTACTGGGTTCAAACCCCATTCTGGTTGATGATATATTGTTTTACCTCATCATACGTTACTGAACCAGGAGTCCTTGATTACACTTTCATATGGAACACAATCCAGGAGTTGCAGAACCCAGGATAGGCAAGAGGTTAAGACTCCTGACTGGGAATGAAAGGCACTGGTTTCAACCCCACACTAGTTGATGTAGTAGTGTTTTACCTCATCATACTTTACTGAGCCAGGAATCCTTGATTACATTTGTGTACGAAAAACAATATGGTGTCCACAAGTTTCAGGGTAGTCCAGTGGTCAAGACTGCTGACATGAAAAGAGAGGTACCGGGTTCAAAGCCCACTCTGGTTGAAGATACATTTTTTAACCTCATTATACTTTATTGAGCCAGGAGTCCTCGATTACATTTGTGCATGAAAAAAAAAGACATCTCTCCAAGACACAGGATAGACCAGTGGTTAAGACTGCTGACTGGATACGAAAGGTAGTGGGTTCAAACCCCACACTGGTTGATGTTGTAGTGTTTTACCTCAACATACTTTACTGAGCCAGGAGTCCACTGTTACATTTGTGTAGGAAAAACAATATGACTTCCACAAGATTCAGGATAGTTCAGTGGTTAAGACTGCTGACATGTAACAAGAGGTACTGGTTTCAAACCCCACTCTGGTTGAAGATATATTTTTTAACCTCATCATACTTTATTGAACCAGGAGTCCTCGATTACATTTGTGCATGAAAAAAAAAGACATCTCTCCAAGACACAGGATAGCCCAGTGGTTAAGACTGTTGACTCAAGTTGTAAGGTGTGGGGTTCGAATCCTGGTGGGGTTGACATGTAGTTTGCAAAACATCCTGTAGGCTTCAAGGTGATATATATTGTGACTTTCGCATGTAATGTTAAAATAATATAATACTTTTTTTTTTATCCAATTAATATATATATTTTTTTTATTGTACCCAGGAGAGGTCATTGGTCGACGCTCTTTACTATTAACTTTTTACTCCTATTCCCACCCACCTCAGGAATTACACTCACTCGCACACACTCATTCATTCTCACACAGGCGCACACACACACACACACACACACACACATTCTCACACACTCGCAGGAAACCCCTGAGGTGTCATCATTGACTATTTGACAATTTATTTTTTGATTATTATTACCTTTAGTGTTGACTTAATTTTTCAACGATATGTTACTTAAACAACTAGCACATAACATTACTCTGTGTGGGGGAGAAGAAACAACCCACAGTGTATGTCGTTTTAACGCCATACAGCCAAATTACTGATTCCATGCAGGGGTATTGAACTCAGTACCCCTATATTAAGAGCCCACAGTGCTGACCATTGAGCTATCCTGGGTCCCATTTAGATTTGGTTTTCGCTCATATACAAATATTATCAGTGAACTATGATTTTGTCGAATCAAAAAACATCTTCCATGTTATGGATTTCAACCCAGTATTAATGCATGAGAGGCAGGACACTTAACCATTAAGGTGCCCTGGGTCTTATAGAGGTAAGATTTTAACAGTAATTTGTTACACTACTATTATACTTTACTGAGACAGTAGTCCTCAATTACATGTGTGTATGGAACACAATCTCATCATCACGAGACCCAGGATAGACTAGGGGTTAAGCCTGCTCACTCAGAATTCCAGGTAGTGGGTTCAAGTCCCTCTCTGGCTGCTGTAATTTTTTTCCCACCTCATCATACTTTACTGAACCAGGAGTCCTCGATTACATTTCTGTATGGAACACATTCTTTTGTTCAAAAGACCCAGGATAGACCAGGGGGTAAGACTGCTGACTGGGACTGAGAGGTACTGTGTTCGATCCTCACTTTAGTTGACAGTGTTTTTGTCCACCTCATCATACTTTACTGAATCAGGAGTCCTCGATTTTATTTACGTATAGAACAAAATCTTTTCTTTTCACAAGACCCAGGAGAGACCAAGATTTAAGACTGCTGATTGGGAATGAATGGTACTGGTTTCAAGCCCCACTCTGGTTGGTGGAATTTTGTTTTACCTCATCATACTTTACTGAACCATGAGTCCTCGATAACATTTGTGTATGAGAAAAAAATTATGCTTTCACAAGACCCAGCATAGACCTGTGGCTAAAACTGTTGAATTAGAATGAAAGGTACTGGGGTCAAACTGGGTGTGTTTGGAAAGAAATGTGGGCTTTGCAAGACGATGGATAGCCTAGTGGTTAAGACTGCTGACTTGAACTGATAGTTACTGTGTTCAATCCCCATTCAAATTGACAACATGTTTTATCATCTCATCATTCTTTACTGAACCAGGAGTCCTCGATCACATTTGTGTATGGAACACAATCCAACCTTTGAGAACCTGGGCTAGAACAGGCGTTAAGACTGCTGACTGGGAATGAAAAGTACTGGGTTCAAACCCTATACTGGTTGATGATATATTTTTTAACCTCATCATACTTTACTGAGCCAGAAGTCCTCGATTACATTTGTGTATGAAAAAAAAAGCCATTTCTCCAAGACCCAGGATAGCCCAGTGGTTAAGACTGTTGACTCAAGTTGTAAGGCGTGGGGTTCGAATCCTGGTGCGCTTGACATGTAGTTTGCAAAACAGCCTGGAGGCTTCAAGGTGATATATATTGTGACTTTCCCATGTAATGTTAAAATAATATAATAGCCTTTTTTTTAATCCAAATTTTTTTTTTTTTTATTGTACCCAACGATATGTTACTTAAACAACTAGCACATAACATAACTCTGTGTGGGGGAGAAGAAACAACCCACAGTAATAATAATAATGGATTAGATTTATATCGCGCTTTTCTATTGTTAGATACTCAAAGCGCTCACAGAGAAGTGGGAACCTATCATTCATTCACACCTGGTGGTGGTAAGCTACATATGTAGCCACAGCTGCCCTGGGGTAGACTGACGGAAGCATGGCTGCCAGTTTGCGCCTACGGCCCCTCCGACCACCACCAATCATTCATTCATCATTCATTCACCAGTGTGAGCGGCACCGGGGGCAAAGGGTGAAGTGTCCTGCCCAAGGACAAACTGGGGTGTGTTTGGAAAGAAATCTGAGCTTTGCAAGAAGATGGATAGCCTAGTTGTTAAGACTGCTGACTTGGACTGAGAGTTACTGTATTCAATCCCCACTCAAATTGACAGCATATTTTATCACCTCATCATTCTTTACTGAACCAGGAGTCCTTGATTACATTTGTGTATGGAAAACAATCATTTCATGGCAAGACCCAGGATAGACCAGGTGTTAAGACTGCTGACTGGGAATGAAAGGTACTCTGTTCGATCACCACTTTAGTTGACAGCATTTTTTTCCACTTGTACTTGAATCAAAAAAATGTTCACAGGGGGTACATCACTGAAAAAAGGTTGAGAACCACTGCTTGAAAACATAAGCTGTGGGCCACAAATGGCTTCCAGGGTACACTTTTGACACCCTTGCTATAGGTAATAAAAAATAGAATCTGATAAATCTATGGGTAAAAAGGAGAGCCTGGTGACGCATGTGCATTTATCATAACTCCTTTGCTCTCTCTGTCTCTGCCCCTCCCTCACGAATGCTGCCGCATGCACAATTTGTTTTGTTATTAACCCCTTCTTAACCCTGAACGTACATTGAAAATACACGCAACCCTAACTTAAAATGCCGGACATTTGAGGCATTTAAGAAACTCCACCTGGACAGCTCCGCAAAAGAGGACATATCCGGTGAAAAGAGGAGGTATAGTCAGTCTATCGTAGCCCGGTCGCTGCTAGCATGCCGTGTGTTGCCTCGGTGTGTATTGTTTACACAACGTGCGGTACGCTAGTTAATATGTCCGTGTGGAAACTCGTTCGGTACACCTCCGAGCTAAACCGAAACCCCCCGCACCTGAACGGTTCACTACAAATACTGTTACACCACTAATATATACACATATATACATATATATATGTATATATATATATATATATATATATATATATATATATATATATATATATATATATATACATATTATATATATATATATATATGTATATATATATACATATATATGTATATATATATATATTCGTATATTTATGAATATACGAACCCTGTTTCCATATGAGTTGGGAAATTGTGTTAGATGTACATATAAACAGAATACAATGATTTGCAAATCATTTTCAACCCATATTCAGTTGAATATGCTACAAAGACAACATATTTGATGTTCAAACTGATAAACATTATTTTTTTTGTGTGCAAATAATCATTAACTTTAGAATTTGATGCCAGCAACACGTGACAAAGAAGTTGGGAAAGGTGGCAATGAATACTGATAAAGTTAAGGAATGCTCAGCAAACACTTATTTGGAACATCCCACAGGTGTGCAGGCTAGTTGGGAACAGGTGGGTTTTATGATTGGGTATAAAAACAGCTTCCCAGAAAATGCTCAGTCTTTCACAAGAAAGAATGGGGCGAGGTACACCCCTTTGTCTAAAACTGCGTGAGCAAATAGTCAAACAGTTTAAAAACAACATTTCTCAAAATGCAATTGCAAGAAATTTAGGGATTTCAACATCTACAGTCCATAATATCATCAAAAAGTTCAGAGAATCTGGAGAAATCACTCCACGCAAGCGGCATGACCGGAAACCAACATTGAATGACCGTGACCTTTGATCCCTCAGACGGCACTGTATCAAAAACCGACATCAATCTCTAAAGGATATCACCACAGGGGCTCAGGAACATTTCAGAAACCCACTGTCACTAAATACAGTTCATTGCTACATCTGTAATTGCAAGTTAAAGCTCTACTATGCAAAGCGAAAGCCATCCAGAACAACATCCAGAAACGCCGCCAGCTTCTCTGGACCCGAGATCATCTAAGATGGACTGATGCAAAGTGTTCTGTGGTCTGAGGAGTCCACATTTCAAATTGTTTTTGGAAATATTCAACATCGTGTCATCTGGACCAAAGGGGAAGCGTACCATCCAGACTGTTATCGACGCAAAGTTTAAAATCCAGCATCTGTGATGGTATGGGGGTGCATTAGTGCTCAAGGCATGGGTAACTTACACATCTGTGAGGGCACCATTAATGCTGAAAGGTACATACAGGTTTTGGAACAACATATGCTGCCATCTAAGCACCGTCTTTTTCATGGGCGCCCCTGCTTATTTCAGCAAGACAATGCCAAGCCACATTCAGCACATGTTACAACAGCGTGGCTTCGTTAAAAAAAGAGTGCGGGTACTTTCCTGGCCCGCCTGCAGTCCAGACCTGTATCCCATCGAAAATGTGTGGCGCATTATGAAGCGTAAAATACGACAGCGGAGACCCCGGACTGTTGAACGACTGAAGCTCTACGTAAAACAAGACTGGGAAAGAATTCCACTTTTAAAGCTTCAACAATTACTTTCTTCAGTTTCCAAACGTTTATAGAGTGTTGTTAAAAGAGAAGGTGTGAACATGCCCTTTCCCAACTACTTTGGCACGTGTTGCAGCCATGAAATTCTAAGGTAATTATTATTTGCAAAAAAAAAATATATATATATATTAGTTTGAACATCAAATATGTTGTCTTTGTAGCATATTCAAATGAATCTGGGTTGAAAAGGATTTGCAAATCATTGTATTCCGTTTATATTTACATCTAACACAATTTCCCAACTCATATGGAAACGGGGTTTGTACATAAATATGTATATACACATATATATATATACTGTAAGTATGTATACACATATATATGTTTATAATGTATGTATATACATATAAATGTATATATGTATATACATATTTACGGAACAACACAGGTCCTTCATACCGACAGCCATCAGACTGTATAGTGCATATGTTCCTTCTTGACTGCACTTAAATGTAGAATATATTTATATTATTCATATATTATATATGTATATGTCATATATTATTTATTATTATTATTGTTTATTGTGAGCGAACTGTTGTGCTGAATTTCCCCCAGGGATCAATAAAGTACTTTCTATTCTATTCAATTCCATGTATGTGTATATATATACATATATATATACAGGGGTGCCGAAAAGGGGGCGGGGGGGTAAAGGAGACGGATTCTAGGGGCCCATGATGGAGGGGGGCCCAGAGAGGCCCCTAATGATGTTGAAATTATCTGTTGGGGCCCTGTAAAGATTATTTTCATGGGGCCCAAAATCCCAAGCGGCGCCCATGTGTATATATATATATATATATATATATATATATATATGTGTATATATATATGTGTATATATATATATATATATATATATATATATATATATATATATATATATATATATATATATATATATATGTATATATATATATATATATATATATATATATATATATATATATATATATATATATATATATATATACAGACACACATACATATATATACATATATTAATATAGGTATTTTATATTATTAAAAACAAGTTACAAAACAATGTTATTACTAAAGAACATTTAATCATATTAGTATTAGTTCTTTTTTAAAAAAAAAAACACATTTTTAAATGACTTACATCCACTTGCATGTGAAAATACATGCAAAAATCCAAAATACGTTACATATCATATTCGTCAGTATGCATTGAGTTTTGATAATTTGTTTAACTAATAATCTAAAGAAATAGCGCAGAGAAGCACTTTTTCCCCAAAAAATACATTCTTCTTTTAATACAGCGAGCTGACACAATAAAACAATGGCTTTTAAATGTATAGATACACTGCGCCGTTAAAGGCTGCAAAAAGTCCTTTCTGGCACTCAAACTTTTCAGTACTCCACTTGACAACAATGATAGAAAGATGATGTTTAAATATGAGGTAAGACATGGTTGTGGTGGACTACTGCTCTTTATAAACTATAAGGGGCGTCTCCATGTGTTTAATGATCTCACATCATTGTCACTCAGCCAGCTTTGTTTTGGCCACGCTTACTAGACACGATTGTGCTATTTTTAAAAGCTCCGTACGGCAAAAAAGACGTGGGCTGATTGTAAAAAAGCCTCTTCAGAGATCTTGATAGTGTTCCATTTACCACATGTTTTACTTTGAAGAGCATTTTCGGTTTTATGTATTTTAAGATGGTTGTCAAGTGTTGCGAGAGTGAGGCATTCCAGAGATGTTTTGGAGGAGACCCCCTGACCAGTCTAACTCTCTTTCCTCCTCCTAGTTCTCAGCCAGCATTCTGCTTCCAACCACTCATGGTGATGATGATGATGGAGGCAAGCCAGCTCCCTGCGGGAGTCCTCACATACCTGCCCTTGCTTCTCTCACACACACACAGCAAATCAGAGGCACTCATGCATTCACACTCGCGGAGGAACACGAATGAACAGGGTTTGTTAGACGAACAACTTATTTTCCCTGATTCAAGTCTTTTTAAGTGCTCAGCCTCTCTCTTGGAAATGAGCCCTACAATCAGGGAAGTTCTCAGGGACGCCTAAAAACGTCTTTTTAAACAGGGGGTGGTGGTGGTGGTGGGTGTTGCTTCGATGTGCTGACCCGTAAGGAAGATGGCACCCGAGGAGATGAAGCTCAGTCAATCTTCTCCACCGTGAGGCACTCAGCTGAAGAAGTACGTGGATTCTTTGACTTGGTCGAGATCTAGGTCCCCTGGATAGAAAAAAAAGAGAGAGGGATGGAGACGCAGCTGGTTTACATGTGTGAAGATGAGCCAAAATGGCTAAATTACTACTTAATAACCACGAATGTCTGCTTCATTCACTAACAGTAGGGGTGTAACGGTACGTGTATTTGTATTGAACCGTTTCGGTACAGGGGTTTCGGTTCGGTACGAGGGTGTATCGAACGAGTTTGTATTCTAAAGTCTGAACAAGCTGCTCTGCTTTCTGCCTCTGTCCGAGCAGTGAGCACACAGCATTGTCCGGCCCACACAACCATCTGATTGGTTACATACAAAGCCAATCAGCAGTGCGTATTCAGAGCGATTTAACAGCCAATCAGCAGTGCGTATTCCGAACGCATGTTGTAAATGCTTCATTGTCGAGCAGATATGTGCGTTCAGCAGCGGACATCGTACCCTCCCCAAATGTTAAAAAACACTTTCCAGTCACAACTATTACAAACATCACTATGAGCCCGTTGACCTTCTAGAAACTTAAACTGCAGCTCAGCTCGCTCACAGTTCTGGCTTGAGGTGATGTGAAGGCTAATTAGCTTTTAGCGTTACGTTAGCTCATTTTGCTGTGTGTGTGTGTGTGTGTGTGTTAGGGGCAGCAAAGCCCTGTCTGTCTGTTATTTCACATGAACTAACATGAACTCCATAGATTTCAGGGATGAGTAGTCTCTCCTATTGCAATTGTACTATTTTTCAGCTATAGTTACATTAATCAGTATTGTAGCAGACTAGTTTTGAATGGCAGGGTGCCTGCTATCACATTTTGACAAATATATAACATTTACATAATAAAAGTCAACTACAGGCTTTCCAAATGCTGTAATAAATTAAGCATGATGAGTTGACTTGAAACTGTTTAATGTTGCACTTTTTATATGTAGAAGAAAGGTTTTTGTCATTTTATTTAATCAAAGCAACAACTTGAGGCAGTTTAATGTGGATTAACGAGGGCAGAATTATTATAGTGTTCCCAATGTTAAAAGGATGAAGCCATTGTTTACAAATTGGGTAAATAACCAAAAAATTTATATTTGCTTGTTTTCTCACTGTACCAAAAATGAACCGAACTGTGACCTCTAAACCGAGGTACGTACCGAACCGAAATTTTTGTGTACCGTTACACCCCTAACAGTGTTACAAAAAGACATAAATTAGAATAATAATTTTGGCTATAGAGAACACACAAACCCTTTATCTATTGACTCAAAAATATTTAAAATCAAACAGCTAAAATGATGTACAAAGCATGTAAAATGTACAACAATTCTTCTCAACGAAAGAGGAGAAATATAACCTTAGAGAAAAATCTAATTTAAAACATTTGTATGCTTGTACAACACTTAAAACCTTTAGCATACCGTATTTCCTTGAATTGCCGCCGGGCATATAGTATGCGCCTGCCTTGAATTACTGCTGGGTCAAACTCGCTTCGCAAAATAATTAGCGCATGCTTAGTATTACCGCCTGCTCAAACTTGTGACGTGACAAGTGACACTTCCCCTGTCATCATTTTCAAAATGGAGGAGGCTGATTTTAATACCGGTAATTTGAAATCGCATAAAGGGAAGAAGATTAAGAGCTATTCAGTAGGATTTAAGGTCCAAGCTATTGATATGCTAAAAAGAACTGTAAGCAGCTATGTTTTAATATAGCTGTGGAGAGGTGGAGCCGACGGTCCGACAGACAGGCAGGGCACGCTGGAGCCCGGCCCAAGATGGAGGCGTCGGCGAGCGAGCGGAGAGGAGGAGCGGAAGAGCGACCTGGATTGAGGTTTTATTGAAAAATAAACAAAGTCAAACTGCTCAAGCCATGTCCTTCCTTGGTGGTCCGGGGAACCCGCAAGAGGACGGCTTGAGACCGTCACAATACCGTAGCTGCGTGTGTCAAATATGAGTCATTAAATGACTCCCGCCTCCTGGTGGTAGAGGGCGCTGGTGATCCTTCTTGCGACTACTCGGCTGTAGAAGAAGTGACAATGAGTGACGTGAAATGTGCTGGGACGGATATGACGCGGCGGGTGCACGATGGACCTTTTAGGATGTAACACCTATGCTGGCTAGCTATGTAAACAACCGGGCTGAAATAAAGCATGTTCCATTCCTAAATACCCAGTGTATCATTTATACAATAACACTTCCTGGTGGCAGCGGTGGGATAAAGAGATCACCAACGGAGCAGAACAGGAGGGGGAGTTGTCCGAGGTTAATTTTGTCGTCGCCCTCGCACTTGAGGAGCCGAGCTAATTGATAGCAGCTGTCTGAGAGCAGTTTTCTAAACTGGACTTTCAATCAAAGCAGGAGGTAATAAAGGAAGATCTCCATCAAGACAGAGAGACTTTTAAAACTGAAGAAAGATAAGGAAGACTTCTATAAACAAGTTATCGATGCTTTTGATCAGAAGGAGCTGGCCTGGATTTCATTTATAAGTAAAGGTAAGACCATAATAACGTTTATTTTTTAATTAAATGTGCTTTTCATGATCGTAGCCTTACACCACACTCAAATTTTTACTGCATGCCTTTGGTAAGTGCCGGAGTGAGAAGAGGTCTTAAAATAAATAGCGCATGCTTACTTTTAACACATGCCTTTGGTAAGCACAGGAGTGAGAAGAGGTTTTAAATTAATTAGTGCCCCGGCGACAATTTAAGGAAATACGGTATCTGTATGTGGAACTAAAGTATGGAATGGATCAAGCAAAGAAATCAAACAAATATGATGATATTATTCAGTTTAAAAGACTGTTCAAACTTCAAGTGTTCACAAAGTACACAGAACTCAGTGGGCTTGTGGTTAGAGTATCCGCCCTGAGATCGGTAGGTCGTGAGTTCAAACTCTGGCCGAGTCATACCAAAGGGAGCTGCCAAGCAAGGCCCTAACCAGGACCCATCAGGAGATAGGGTGAAGTGTCTTGCTCAAGGACAAAACGGACATGACGAGGTTGAACCAGGAACCCTCAGGTTGTTGGCACGGCCACTCCACCAACCGCGCCACGCCGTCCCCAAACAGTTCTTCAGTGTTCGCTCTTACAATAACAATGTCGCTACAGCTTGGTTACTTGCAGGCTACAGAGCGTAAATTAATTATTCCATTCATCCATGTTGTTGGTGGTTTTTGAATGCATTTTCAGAGTGATTAAAAGGCAGAATATAATACTCCCATTAGCTGCATAACTAGCCACCTAAAATGGACAAGTTAGAGTGCAAAAAGCAAACAAAATAAACAACATTTGTCTTGATGTCTCTCATGAGGATTGTGAACAACAGGCAATAGAGATGTCCGATATTAACGGACTGCCGATATTATCGGCCGATAAATGCTTTAAAATGTAATATTTTGGAAATTATCGGTATCTGTTTCAAAAAGAAAAATTCATGACTTTTTAAAACGCTGCTGTACGGAGTGGTACATGGACGTAGGGAGAAGCACAGAGCAGTTGCGTCTCCCAGTCATACTTGCCAACCCTCCTGATTGTCCCGGGAGACTCCCGAATTTCAGTGCCCCTCCCGAATTTCTCCTGATTTCCACCCAGACAACAATATTAGGGGCATGCCTTAAAGGCAATGCTTTTGCGTGCCGGCCCAATCACATAATATCTACGGCTTTTCACACACACACACACACAAGTGAATGCAAGTCATACTTGGTTAACAGCCATACAGGTCACACTGAGGATGGCCGTATAAACAACTTTAACACTGTTAAAAATATGCGCCATACTGTGAACCCCCACCAAACAAAAATGACAAACACATTTCGGGAGAACATCAGCACAGTGACACAACATAAACACAACAGAACAAAGACCAAGATTCCATTGCAGCACTAACTCTTCCGGGACACTACAATATACTAACCCCCCCAACCCCGCCCACCTCAACCTCCTCATGCTCTCTCAGGGAGAGCATGTCCCAAATTCCAAGCTGCTGTTTTGAGGCATGTTAAAAAAAAAAAATGCATTTTTTGACTTTAATAATACATATGGCAGTGCTATGTTGGCATTTTTTTCCATAACGTGAGTTGATTTATTTTGGAAAACCTTGTTACATTGTTTATTGCATCCAGCAGGATATCACAACAAAATTCAGCATAACAATGTGTTAATTGCACGACTGTATATATTGGTATCAGTTGATATCGGAATCGGTGATTAAGAGTTGGACAATATCGGAATATCGTCAAAAAAGCCGTTATCGGACATCTCTAATAGGCAACATAAAAAAAGGGCAGTTCCCCTTTGAGTTCTGCTGTATATTTGTATATAATCTAGATTTTCAAGCACCATTAATTCTGTTTAAGGTTTTTTTACACACAGTTTCATACAAAATGGAGTTGAACTGATTCTGGTGTGCTTAGGATTCAGGCACACTTGTGACATCAAAGACTCTATTTGCAGCCTCAACACTCGGGATCCCATTGAAAATTCTGATGACCTCCCCCTTTCTTGGATTAACCGCAGTAAAAAGAAGAACAATAACATCAGTAGCCGTCACAGTGAAGATTAAAAGGATTTGGCTTACGATCCATTGAGTTGTGCGCGTTATTAAACACACCTGACTTGGGCCACGTAAGCCGATTATGTAGCGGAGGGACACAATTAACAGCAATCACTTTCGAGCAGCCAGCTGTCGGTGCTGAGCTGGCGTTAAGTTAGTTTAGCGCAGAGATGGAATGGAAGGAGGAGGGCGGCTGGAATATTGCGTTAGAAGACCTCCATCTACCTGACTTGACAGGGACACGTGCCTGTGCCTTCACCATGGCAACCATCACTCAGAGGGAGTCAAAGGAAAACATATCAATCTGTAGACGTGCGCACGCTGGTGTTGGACAATCCATTCATTGACTTTTCAGAGAAGTTCGTTGCTCATGTGGAAATATGGTCCATGTAATGTTTGGATCAATCCTGTGTAGGTGTTACTCCTTCAAGTATGAAAGGAACAATGGATTTAGGTTGCTTGCAATTTATTAAGGTCCTGTCTAGACAGGCGGCCATAGCACTCAAAACGGGGGGGATTTTCAGCTTAAGCCTGTTAGTAAATTGCCTTTGCATGCTGAAAAGTTCATTAGCATATGTAATTTTTGATTATGTTCTTTAATACATCTCTTTGCCCGAGTCATCTCTCCACATATTTGCTTTCTTGGGTGTTTTGTTTGCTTCTGCTCTTCTAATACCGTATTTTCAGCACTATAAGGCGCACCGGATTATAAGGCACACCTTCAATGAATGGCCTATTTTAAAACGTTGTTCATATATAAGGCGCACCGCATTATAAGGCGCATAGAATAGACGCTACAGTACTCCCGTCCAAAGGGAAAACCTAGTAACTCACTTCTAGCTGATTTTGAGAAAACAAAGGAAAACCAATCTATCTTGATGCTGTCTTACAAAGATCTACAAAGTCATCAAACGTATAGATGTTTTCTTGAGCTTTCATTTTCGTGCCGATTGAGCCATGGATTGAATCTGCTCTCATGAACGTGTGCCCTTTCTCCAGATATTTCATCCCAATCTCGGGTGGGCCCCATTCTGCGTTTGCACATTGGGCAAGAGCCGTGTACAGCGTCCAGTTTTTATTTTGACCTCCACAGTTATCTGCCCAAAAGAGTATGCAAGGAGAAGAATCAAGAACAATAGATTTAATGAAGGTGCTTGCAACGTCCTGGGCCAATCTTGCAAATATCCCCTCGTGCCATAATATCACGTAATCAGGTTGACCGTCGGCCCCGCATTCGTGCAAATGTCTCATTAAAGACAATAAGGCGACTGACAAAGAAGCTCCGATTGGTCCCTTGAGATACTAGGTTTTTCTGTTGTATCTACGCGGTTATGTGGTAGTTGCTAGGTCCTGCCATGCGCGTAACAGCTTACTTACGGAGCAAATTACAATTTCGCATACACTAATGTAAAGCATATCACCTAGGAACTCCAAAATTATTATCAGCTCAGTTTTGACCAAAATTGAGTTACTGGGTTTTGCCTTTGGACAGGAGAGCAGAGGCTGGGGTTATATTATGCATCCATTAGATCAGGCTTGGGCAATTATTTTGACTCGGGGGCCACATTTAGAGAAACAAAATGTGTCTGGAGGCTGGTATATCTATTTTTAGGAACACTAAAACGAAACCTCACAATATTGTCTGATTGAATGCGAAAAACGTTATGACAGAGCGCCTTAAAAATTTAATGGAATTTTTTAAATGTTTCTATGAACGATAAAACACTGAATATTGACAATATATGAACGTCACACCCCCTTTCGATCGACACATTTTACTATCAAGTAAAACACAACAAAAATGCAACAAACAGTAAAATATGAACACAAAGGGGACAAAATAAACCCACTTACAATCTAATATATCACTAAGCTTTAGAACTTTATTGTGAAAATCTCCTTCTGCGTCTTTGGAAACGCTTCCTAACCACATTGTTTGGTGCAGGGGTCGGGAACCTTTTTGGTTGAGAGAGCCATACAACCCAAATATTTTCAAAATTATTTCCGTGAGAGCCATATAATATATTTTTTAAGACTGAATACAACTAAATGCGTGCGTTTTTAAGTAAGACCAACATTTTTAGAGTATAATGGGTCTCTTATTCTTTTTAATAACATTGTTATTCTGAAGCTAACCAACAATAAATAAAATACCTCTTACCATTAAAGCGACTTCTTGAACAGGTGCGGTAGGAACCGGATGGATGGATTAAAATGCATGAAAATGTTTTATATTTTGAACGTTATTTTTAACACTGTGATTACCAGCGGAATTATTTATTACTTATCGTGTTAAGCAATGTCAGCTAATATTTATCTGAGAGCCTGGTGCAGTCATCAAAAGAGCCACATCTGGCTCTAGAGCTATAGGTTCCCTACCCCTGGTTTGGTGCCTCGTCAGCACTGCTGCGACGTAGATTCCCATAGTAACTCATTAGATGACCATAGTAACTATTTAGATTACCATAGTAACTGGTATATCATCCATAATCACATATTCCAACCATTAAAATAATTTGGTATAGTTGAAGACTTAGAAAACATGACTGCACATCATAATGGCAGCTACACTTTCCATCCTAAACATATAAAACAATTATTTGGGAATGTCCGGCGGGCCAGATTGAAAAGCTTAACGGGCCGCATGTGGCCCCCGGGCCTTAATTTGCCCAAGTCTGCATTAGATGGAGCTGCGCTTAAGGGAATATCAACAAAACAGTCAGATAGGTCAGTCCAACTTTATTAATAGATTACAAACCAGCAGTCTGACAACTCTGTTCACTCCCAAAATGAATAAACAGCTGTTTTATAAACTTTTCCTGAGGTAAAGTCAGTGATGTGGTATTTAGTTTATCTTTTAACAACAGCAAGGTATAACATGTATTGAAAAAAGCACCACCTTTAAATGAGTTAATGTTAAATTCGCTTGCTAGCGCTGTTGCCTTCATTCGAATAGTGATTGTACGGACACTTCTACTTGCTGCTTTATGTTCAAAAACCCACTGTTCGAGTTTGTCCTCCAACTGTAGCCATCTCGCTTTGTTCCCTCCGAAACTCTGTTTAGTCTTCTTGACTTGGTGCAGGTCATCTTGTTGCTTCCTCCACTTCCGCACCATTGATTCGTTAATGTTGAATTCTCTCGCTGCTGCTCTATTCCCGTATTCTACTGTTTAACTGATCGCCTTGAGTATAAACTCTGCGTTGTAAGCGTGTCTCTTAATAGGAGCCCTTTTGGGGTCTTTACATACACACACAAATGGAAATGAAACAGCACGCCTCGCGCAGTCATACATCCCAGCATGCACCGCGTGCTTCGTCCTCTGCGGGGGAAAATGAAGTCGGCGGCTGCTTACAGTAGTTGCGAGACCTGTTATGGCTCAATATTGGTCCATATACAAGGTGCACCGGATTATAAGGCTCACAGTCAGCTTTTGAGAAAATTGGAGGTTTTTAGGTGCGCCTTATAGTTCGGAAAATACTGTATGTATCTTTAAGTGTCTTGAAAAGGGGTCTATAAATTGAGCGAATGCTTTATTTTCATCTTGTTAACATTTTTTATTTTGTAATAGTTGGCTTGTACTTGTGAATGTGAATAATTTCAACTTAAAACCTCATGAGTTATTGTCTTTTGGGTTAGGGTTTGTTTTAGGTGCTGTTAAGTTTAGCCCAGAGATATTCAACTAAATGTTTTAGGGGCCGCATTTGAAGAATTCTAAGGACCAAAGGACTGGACTTCTCCCTTCACTGTTTTTCTTATTTTGAAAGTCTGGAGAACCAGCTTCCTTTACAGCAGACATTTATTTTTGTCTATTTATTTTGTCAGAGTTGCAGGCACTCTGCTGTTCTTAAGGCAGGACCGCTACGCTTAGGTTTTTCACCAGGAGCACCAGTGCTACTAAATGAAAAAACTTAATAGCACAGAAACTTTTTTGATAGCACAGTAAAAAATTAGGAGCAATGAAATGTCAAAACATCACAATTTCACAACACTTAAACAACATACAAAAGCGCACTCACACATATAAACATAATGTCATCACAAGGCCTATATTGAAACCCTCAGTTAAACAGAGAATATATCTAAACTGTGCTATTTATTAATTTATTTATTAATTTATTTAATTTTCCTGAAGGAACTCTCCTGAAGGAATCAATAAAGTGCTATCTATCTATCTAGTGCTGTCCATAACACGAGTGTAGAGCTGGGTGATATTTTTACCGTAAACTGAGGTTGGACCAAATTAAACCCAAATATGTGTGTCGAGTTGTTGTATTAAAACAACTAATTAACATGAGTAACTTTTTTGAAATGTTAACATTTCATGTGATGCACATAAAAAAATATTACAAAGGGTCATAATATGATTTTTTTCTACATTACATTTGTGAAAATTTTGCATAGATTGTTTTACAGCCCATCTCCAAGACACTTTCTGACCATCTTTTTAGGATGCGCCGTTTTGTAGGCGGTCTTATTCATGTGCCTCCACTTTGATTGTGACTTCTCCCTGTCAGCCATGTTGTAGTTTTTATCACTTTAATATGGAGTCTAAGTACAGATATAAGTTAGAACTATATGCTACTTAAGATTAGTAATAGCAACAGCGGAGGATGCATGTGCATGTATGAGCCAGTCAGCCCCAAAACAAGAGAGAAAAAAAAAGTAACTTACTGACTACAGTGTCTGACTAAAATAGTGGATTTGCCCAAAGCTCTTTGGGTAATTCTCTACCAGATTAGGATATATACATTGATGTAACTAATTATCTCCCCCATGCCTTGATTTTAAATGTATAAGGTGTTTTGAGATAATAAAAATTAAAAAGACTTGAAAGTATTATTGGACTATGGTCCATCCAGACCCACACCTCCTGCCACCTAAACTGTTCTTTTCCCCTCGGCCATCAGGCACATGAACAATAACAAGATCTGATAGCTCAGTTACAGCTCTTTTTATATGTGTTTTATGTTGCACGATTGCACCAAGAAAAAATCCTAGTTTGTGAACCCATTCTCAAACAATGGCAATAAAAACTATTTTGATTCTGATTATTACAAAATTGAAATATAATCTTCAATATTCTTTAAAAGTAACATTTATGTATTTTATACTTCAGATAAAACCCCCCACAAAAGAACGAAATACGAGATAAAGTGCCTGGTTTAAGTGGACATGTCAAGCAGCAACTTGAAAATGTTTGACCTTAATAACGGTGTTTTTATATGTTAACATTATTGTAAAACAAAGGCACAAACATTTTAGCCGGTAACACCAACCTGCCATCTGCTTAATGATGCCGTGTGATAATATTGGCACTGCAGCTGAACACTTACAGTTCTTCTTGTGCAAAGTAGTTGTGACAGGGAAGCTCACACCACATGTCAATTATTTCCATCAGCTTTTTATATCAGGTTTTTATTTCGGTTGCAAATGTGATGGGACACCACGTTAGTAATAGCACACCACTTTTATTTTCATGTGGGACACAACAGAAAAAATAAGCTGGCAGTGAGCTTTTTTGCTGCTGTGAGCATTGTAGCGCATCGCTTAACACACTTCTCACAGTGGAGTTTGTGTCAAGTTTTCTGGTGGTGAAAAAACGTTGTCTTATACTGACTGACCAGTTCTTCCAACCATGAGCCTGATTTACATAAGCTTTATGTGTTTTAAAACACGAGCAAATGTGGTAGCACGTGCAAAACTGATCTACTAAACGTGTGCAAAGTGGATTGTGTCTCTTAATGGAGCAGACCCCTAAAAAAGCAAAACTGCACATTTCAGAGTAGCCTTTTATCATGGGCAGTCTAAGGCACACCTGTGGAATAATCATGCTGTTTAATCAGCATCTTGATATGCCACACCTGTGAGGTGGGATGGATTATGTTGACAATGAATAAATGCTCACTAACACAGATTTAGACAGATTTGTGAAGAATATTTGAGAGGATTAGGTCTTTTATGTATATAGTAAATGTTTTTTTATATCTTTGAGTTTTAGTCACGAAAAATGGGAGCAAAAATGAAAGTGTTGCGTTTATACTTTTGTTCAGTATATGAAAAAGCCCCACTATGGGCATGGAGGAGGAAGAAGAGGCACATATAAAGCTCTGAAGCATACACAGCGAGATCATTGAAATTCCGTGTCAATCACCTGTCCATTTGGTTATAATTATGGCTTAAGTTTATTTTGAACATGCTATACAGATGCATGAAAATTTTACTCTTTGTTGATCAATTTTGAATGGATTTATTTTGGGAGCAAAATGCAAATTAAAAGGGTTACAATCTGTATTCGCAGGTGTGCTCCTTTTTTAAATACTTGCACAACCTTTTTTTAGTCGCAATTGCAAGTAAATTGCTCGCACTGTAGAGCCATGTAAGGACCAATTTGCAGAAAAAGGTAATATCATCAATGACAGCACTCAAGTGTCCCTAAGTGAAGCAGTTTGGGTCTCTAGAGAAAATTTAATTAAATTCCCACTTCACTTTTTAAGAATCAGCTGAAAAAATGTGAGTCTCACACAAGGGTTTTGAATTTAACCCGTTGAAATGATGAAAAAGAGAGGACCTGAAATGGAACTTAGAGGACCACCACTAATATAAATAAAGTAGTTGAACAAAAAACTATTGACTACATCTGAACTACAGCAACATTTTAGTTACATAAATCACATCACAAAAAAAATGTGGAACTGGCAAAAAGGAGAGGCCTAAAGGGGTGTTTTGAGGAACCCGTCAGTTAACTACTTTGTGAGTTTGGACCCCTGTGTTTTATGTTTGCATGCAAGGTTAAAAAGGACATGTGAATGCTTTCCCAACCAATTACGACAAACACAACACTGATTGTTAACTAACCTGTCTGAGGCACGTTGGCTAGCAGCAGCATGAGCTTCTGGTACTCCAGATACTTGTTATTGCTGGTGTCAGGTCTGCAAACAGATGGAGATAAAATTCAAAGTTCAAAAAAACAAGTTAAAACTTATTAAAGTGTAGACCTGCTATCTTGCAAAGTACACGTACAATTGACTGGCAAAAAAAAACAAAACACATCCAATAAGCAGAAAAAAGAATGCCCTCAGTGAAGTTTTTGTCTCTTTGCAGTACAAGTAAGGGTGCAGGCTATAGTGTAAAGACCGTGTGTCCAATTATCTCACAGAAAAACAAGATGAGTAGAAAGGTGCCTTAGGGTAGAAAAACAGAGAAAAAACTGAGGGAAACAATACAGGCCCAGCTAATATACAGAATGCTTTATATCTTATACATTTAAAATGTATACAGATTGGTAAATTGGAAATTAATACCTCTAGGCAAAGTTAGGCTACATTCACACTGCAGGGTCAAATGTCAAATTCTCTATAGTGGATTACATTACAAAAAAAAACATGCGCATTCTAATGGGAATGCCATCTGACCCGCATGTGGATATGACGTCATGACGTCGCGCAAACTGTCATTATTTACGGAAGTAAACATGGCTTCCAGTTTAGTCGGTCTCAGGACTGGCGCATTTGTGGCAATTTTAAGGATTTTGTTCAATCAAACTCCACATTTTCGGAACCAAAGTACTGCGTGTAAAAGATTAAGAAGGAAGAAGACACGTATTTTGGCTCTGGCAGTGTTACGAGATATTTTGCTTTGATTTCTGTTTTAAGAGAGTGTCTGTGTCGGCTAGCAGGAGTGGTACAACTATTATATGAGTTCCTCAAACAGTATTTCCATTTGTTTTCTGCACTGCAGTCAACTAATTATTTTGTAACCGTCTATTTTGGCGAATAATTATGAGGCTTATCGCCTTGTGATGAGGTTCAGGTCGGATGAATGCGACCTGGGCAAGAGAGCGTTCACATCGAAGACGCATTGCATATATGTTCGATTTATCTCCATATACAAATGAAACCTGGGTCAGATATAAAAAAATTGGAATTGCACTGTTCACACTCACATGAAAAAAATCTGATACAAGTCACATACGGGGCTTCACGGTGGCAGAGGGGTTAGTGCGTCTGCCTCACATTACGAAGGTCCTGAGTAGTCCTGGGTTCAATTCCAGGCTCGGGATCTTTCTGTGTGGAGTTTGCATGTCCTCCCCGTGAAAGCGTGGGTTCCCTCCGGGTACCCCGGCTTCCTCCCACTTCCAAAGACATGCACCTGGGGATATGTTTATTGGCAACACTAAATCGGCCCTAGTGTGTGAATGTGAGTGTGAATGTTGTCTCTCTATCTGTGTTGGCCCTGCGATGAGGTGGAAACTTGTCCAGGGTGTACCCCGCCTTCCGCCCGATTGTAGCTGAGATAGGCTCCGGCGCCCCCTCGCGACCCCAAAGGGAATAAGCGGTAGAAAATGGATGATGGATTGATGGAAGTCACATACGGCCCAAAAAAATTGGAATTGATTTGCAGCGTAAACAAGGCCTTTATCTATAGTATTCAACATTCTTATTTAACAATAATTGTGCAATAAGAGAACGCATTAAAAAATAATAATAATGTAAAAACAACACACTATTATATAAATTATGATAGTCAATAAATCAAATCATTAATCACTGGACAGTTGAGGAGCCATTTTGGTTCATTGTTGCAAATTAATCCCATTCATTGAGTCTTCATTTTTGTCACTGTGTGAATAAAAATTATATTAAAATCATACACATTAATTATTCAGGATTATTATCATTATTATTCCAAAAAATGGAAAATGGAATTGTACTTTAAGGTAAACGTGGCCATGGATGAAGTGCCGGCTGTCCAGAGTCGGGACTCGGGGTGGACCGCTCGCCTGTGCATTGGTTGGGGACATCTCTGCGCTGCTGACCCGTCTCCGCTCGGGATGGTCTCCTGCTGGCCCCACTATGGACAGGACTCTCACTATTATGTTCAATCCACAATGGACTGGACTCTCACTATTATGTTAGAGCCACTATGGACTGGACTTTCACAATATTATGTCAGACCCACTCGACATCCATTGCATCCGGTCTCCTCTAGAGGGGGAAGGGGTTACCCACATTTGCGGTCCTCTCCAAGGTTTTCTCATAGTCATTCTCATCAACATCCCACTGGGTTGTGAGCTTTTCCTTGCTCTTATCTGGGTGCTGAACCGAGGATGTCGTTGTGGCTTGTGCAGCCCTTTGAGACACTTGTGATTTAGGGCTATATAAATAAACATTGATTGATTGATTGATTGATTGATAAACGAAAATTGCTAGTTAAATAAAAATACATACGGCATCTTTGGAAACTGGAAATGGCCATCTACTTGATGAAGTAGATGGAGGAAAATGCAATGACTGGAAGGAACTTTGAACACGGATGACTCGATGTTTGTATATACATATACATACTGTATACATTCATCCATCCATCTTCTACCGCTTCTATACATATATATATATATATATATATATATATATATATATACACACACATATGTGTATATATATATATATTTACACATAAATATGTATACACACACATACACACACACACACACATATATATACATATATATATATGTATATATATATATATATATATATATATATATATATGCACACACAGGACTGTCTCAGAAAATTAGAATATTGTGATAAAGTCCTTTATTTTCTGTAATGCAACTAAAAACATGAAAATGTCATACATTCCGGATTCATTACACATCAACTGAAATATTGCAAGCCTTTTATTATTTTATTATTGCTGATTATGGCATACAGCTTAAGAAAACTCAAAAATCCTATCTCCAAAAATTTGAATATTTCCTCAGACCAAGTAAAAATGAAAGATTTATAACAGCAAAACAAAATCAAACATTTGAAAATGTCAATTAATGCACTCAGTACTTGATTGGGAATCCTTTTGCATGGATTACTGCATCAATGCGGCGTGGCATGGAGGCAATCGGCCTGTGGCATTGCTGAGGTGTTATGGATGCCCAGGATGCTTCAATAGTGGCCTTCAGCTCATTTGCATTATTGGGTCTGGTGTCTTTCAGCTTCTCCTTAACAATATCCCACAAATTCTCTATGGGGTTTAGGTCAGGAGAGTTGGCAGGCCAATCGAGGACAGTAATACCACGGTCAGTACACCAGTTACTGCTGGTTTTGGCACTGTGAGCAGGTGCCAGATCATACTGGAAAATTAAATCATCATCTCTTTCATGCCACGCCGTATTGATGCAGTAATCTGTGCAAAAGGATTCCCAACCAAGTACTGAGTGCATTAATTGACATTTTCAAATGTTTGATTTTGTCTTGCTGTTATACATTTTTTTTTTTTACTTGGTCTGAGGAAATATTCAGATTTTTTGAGATAGGATTTATGAGTTTTCTTAAGCTGTATGCCATAATCAGCAATATTAAAATAATAAAAGGCTTGCAATATTTCAGTTGATGTGTAATGAATCCAGAATGTATGACATTTTCATGTTTTTAGTTGCATTACAGAAAATAAAGGACTTTATCACAATATTCTAATTTTCTCAGACAGTCTATATATATATACATATATATATATGTACATATATATTCCAAAAGTATTTTTTGTATTCTGACTTTGAGGAATGACTTACGGAAGGTTAGTGCAGTAAATGTGGAGCAGGAAGTCGGACAACTCCTGGAGGATGGGCTGACTGTGCAGTGCAACAAACTGCTCTCGGCAGACCTATCGGGGTGGAGACAGATGGTTAAAGATATTTCATTTAAAAGTAATCAGTAATTCAACTGCTATTCATTGATGAAGACCAAATAGCAGCAATACCACTCAACACACATATTTATGTATAGTTTTCACACAGATGAACACCTACTGCAATCAATCTTAGAGTCTCAACAGCACAGAACCTTACACCAAACATTATTGAAGTTGTGTCCAAGAATCATACTTGGAAAAATATAGTTGGAAGGGGTTTTACTGGACTGCAAACATCACATATTGGCAGCTCTATAACTGCATAGTTGATAAAATAAAGTAAAAATAAAAGTTTTACTCCTGACTTGTCACTATGAGGGCAAGCTACTTGGAAAATGCAGTAAGCTATGCTACAAGTTACTCTCGATTAAATGTAGCTAAGCTACAGGGGAAGCTATCCCCTGTACTAATGTCAAGTATCAAAGAAGAGAAGAATAAGTGATTGTTACATTTTAACAGAAGTGTAGATAGAACATGTTGAAACAGAAAATAACTAGATATTAACAGTAATTGTAACAAGCTACAGGGCAAAAGTAGCTTGCTCCATCAAAGCTACATTTAATGGCATTATATCTCTGAGACCACATGAATAATATTAATGTTAAATAAGGATCCATTACTATTAACTATCTGTCATTTAGCTGGGTACATACTACCACGAGGGTCCCTGAACCCCACTGTATGTATTCATTTAGTTTGCCTTTTCTTTGGCCGACCCCTATAATGTTTTTCATTGTCTCTACCGACAGTTGGTGACTTGTCCAGGGTGTACGCCGCCTTCCGCCCAATTGTGGCTGAGATAGGCACCAGCGCCCCCCGCGACCCCAAAGGGAATAAGCGGTAAAAAATGGATAGATGGATGGATCTACCGACAGTAAAACAACAAAACAAACAGCCTATATCTACATCATATCTTGACAAAAATATAAACAATGGCTTGTGTGTTGTTTGGGAACAGTTGCTAATGGTTATGTGCAGTAAAATTATTCATGAACTTAACTCACCTTAATAGTTGTTCCTAACTTTGTGTTGGACGTCTTAGATGAAAAGAGCAGTTATGATTTTGGTTTACAAGTAAAAAACTAGGGGCGGCATAGCTCGGTTGGTAGAGTGGCCGTGCCAGCAACTTGAGGGTTGCAGGTTCGATTCCCGCTTCCGCCATCCTAGTCACTGCCGTTGTGTCCTTGGGCAAGACACTTTACCCACCTGCACCAGTGCCACCCACACTGGTTTAAATGTAACTTAGATATTGGGTTTCACTATGTAAAGCGCTTTGAGTCCCTTGAGAAAAGCGCTATACAAATATAATTCACTTCACCTCACAACTAAAAACTAAGGTTTTCATTATTTTCTCTAAAAGCATATAATTGTCTAAATATGGCCAAAGACACGCATTATTGCGGGTTTCCTGCGTGTCATCTTCATCATTAAAGGAGAAATCTAATATAGAATAGAAAAGAATAGAATTTATTGTCATTATATCTGCATATAACGAGATCAAAGACTCTAACTTAAGGTGCCGTAGTGGAAACAAATATGGGGTAAAATAAATAACACAAGAGGTAATAAAGGAAAAAACTAACAATTTAAATAAACAGACTACTATCCAATAAAAATAATAAGCAATCTGTACAATATACAAAACACTAGAGAAATACAAAATACTGTACAATATACAGAACAAGACAAGAGTACCGAAGTAATAAATAACAATCAGTGTCGGACGTATGGCACTCGAAGAGTACTATTGCACAGTAGGATATTAGGGCAGGATATTGTATACGGGTGAATTATTATTATTATAAGCTAGAATTCAACATGGTGACAGCTCTGGGAAAGAAGCTGTCTCTGAGCCTGTTTGTTCTGGCTCTGATGCACCTGTAGCGCCTGCCTGATGGTAGCAGGTCAAACAGGTGGAAGCCAGGGTGTGTGCTGTCTATGGTGATGTTTTTTGCTTTCTTGAGGCAACGGGAGTCGTGTAAATCTTTCAGGGAGGGCAGGGGACAGCCAATGATTTTTTTGTGCAGACTTTATGACCCTCTGAATATGCGGGAGTGAATCAATTTTCTATTTCAAGTATGTTACTTTTGTTTGAGTCGTCAGCTTGAAGCGTCCCTCTGTCTCCGACTCCCTCGTCGTCGTGTGACATGAGTGCGTGTCTGTTATTATATGGTTCCTGATTTTGATGTCCCGCCTTATCAGTCGGTAACGTTTCTCCCTAGCCTTAGTCAGTTATGACTAATCACACGAACACCAACCAATCATCATGGATTTTTTCCGTATGTATGGATGTTCTCATTCATCCATATTTTCTCCACATTTTTTTGCAGTCCATTTTCTCTCTTTGTAGCTTGTAGCTTTGATGTAAGCTATCTCGTTACACGGGTCTAAAACTAGCTAAAATACAGGAAAAGCTATTCGTTAAAAAAGTAGCTAAGCTACTGCCTAGCTACTGGAAAATGTAGTTAAACTACTTGGCTTAGTTACATGTAGCTTGTTCCTGCCCATCACTGTAATAACGTCACATGGAAAAATGGAATACAATCTTTCATTAACAAAACAGAGATCTAATTTGCGACTTTTTCTACCTCAGAAAAAGGCTACACTTCTTAAATAAACACATAAGTGTGGCAGTGATTGGATAGCTTGTGAGGTATTTTGCTCTGGTAACAGCACTTATAAGACATGGAACTAAATAGAGGAAGTAAAAGTTTTGTATGTGAACCTGCAGAAGAATCATTCCCTTTGCTAGAGGAGAGCTACACATCTGGCGAGTCCTGGTGCGTGCTGTGTCAAAATTTTGGGGGATTGGCTCATCATCTAGAGCAGGGGTGCCCATTACGTCGATCGCGATCGACTGGTCGATCTTGGAGGGTGTGTCAGTCGATCTCAAGCCAGGCATTAAAAAATATACATAAAAATGAGCAATCATCAATCATACCAAGACTTCACTTTTGTCAGTTGTTTGACATTCTCGGCACCCGAGGATCTTGTGAGATGACGCTGGCGGCTGCAAGCTCATATTTAAGAAAAAAATCACTAACAGGGCGGACGCAGAGAAACACATTTTATTTCTAGAGACTCCGTACCTACTGTCAAAACTCTAAAGACCGACTGCACAGTTCCTGTCTTCACCATAAAAGACCTGTTTCATCCTGCCTGTGCTAACAAAATAAGAGTCTCAGAAAGCTAGCGTGCACAAGCTAGCAAGCTACGGAGTTTGATGCCAAAGTATTTCTCCCCCACCCTCAGCGACCGCTTTCTCACTTGCTTGCCCACCCGCACTCTCACTGACGTCACTCACCTGCTGCCAGACATTAAAGGGCCACACACATATGCTACTCTCAAAGTGTTTAAAAATGCGGACGTTATCAGCACCACTGTCTAATTCCAATCAATGCAAGTCATCAGAATCAACTACACCAACTTATATTCTTGTCTTCATGAAAGAAAGGAATCTATGTGTGTTAAACATGCTTGTATTATCATTAAACACCATTAACTTGTTAACAAAAATGTCTCTTTCATAAATAAATAAATATAAATTATAAATAGGAATGAGGTAGATCTCCTCGACTTGGTCAATTGAAAAGTAGCTCGCCTGCAGAAAAAGTGTGAGCGCCCCTGATCTAGAGGTTAATGGCTGACGATTAAAATGCAAGATGGATAGTCAAATCAGACACCTCCAAATCAAATGGTCTACTCTTTAATCAGGTTAATCACGCTTCTGCATTTTGGATAATCACAGTTAATTACTTGTGTGCATAATTTAAATCAACTTTAAAAACGACCCAAATATTTGGACACATGCATTTCTATTGTCGGAATGTCATAAATGAACATTTTTCAAATGTTTTACTTGGGTGCATGTCATTTATTTGTGAAAAACTTGCAAAATATTTCATCTTAATTCCTGATTGGGTGTATCTTCAAGTACACCCAAACAAATTTGCCAACAGTTGAAGTCTCCTCGCTTCTCTTTGCACTAACTTTTGCGGTTAAGGTAAAGAAGTAGCATGTGCAGTCAAAAGAAATTGTGCGATTAATCTGCGTATATATATGATTAAAGCGAAAATATTGTGAGATTAATGACAAGAGTTAACGCGTTAATTTAACAGCCCAGATATACATATATGAAATATACAGTAAATCTACACATACACGCACACAGTGACATCACATGGACAAAAATTAGACCTTCTGGAGGAAGGTTCTGTGTTCAAATGAAACAAAAATTGAGCTGTTTGACCACAGTACCCAGCAATATGTTTGGAGGAGAAAATGTGAGGCCTTTAATCCCAGGAACACCAAGCCTACCGTCAAGCATGGTGATGGTAGTATTATGCTATGGGCCTGTTTTTATGCCAATGGAACTGGTGCTTTACAGAGAGTAAATGGGACAATGAAAAGGGAAGATTACTTCCAAATTCTTCAGGACAACCTAAAATCATCTTCCCGGAGGTTGGGTCTTGGGCACAGTTGGGTGTTCCAACAGGACAACTACCCCAAACACACGTCAAAAGTGTTAAAGGAAAGGCTAAATAAGGCTAGAATTAGGGTTTTGGAATGGCCTTTGCAAAGTCCTGACTTAAAAGTGTGGACAATGCTGAAGAAACAAGTCCATGTCAGAAAACCAACAAATTTAGCTGAACTGCACCAATTTTGTCAAGAGAAGTGGTCAAAAATGCAACAACAAGCTTGCCAGAAGCCTGTTGATGGCTACCAAAAGCGCCTTATCGCAGTGGAACTTGCCAAGTGACATGTAACCAAATATTTACATTGCTGTATGTATACTTTTGACCCAGCAGAATTGGTCACATTTTCAGTACTCATAATAAATTCAGAAAAGAACCAAACTTGATAAATGTTTTTGTGACCAAAAAGTATGTGCTCCAATCACTCTATCACCCAAAAAAATAAAGAGTTGTAAAAATTATGGGAAACTCAAGACAGCCATGACTGTTCTTTACAAGTGGTACTTTTGACCACAACTGTATATACATACACATATATAGGTATGTATGTAAGTAAGTGTGTATATATATATATATATATATATATATATATATACACACACACACACACACACACACACACACACACACACACACACACACACACACACACACACACACACACACACACACACACACACACACACACACACGGCTACAGTTTGAAAAAAAACAACAAAGCAATACAATTTTCAGAAAAGCATTTCTGATTCTGGATTTATCCACCCATCTATTTTCTACCGCTTGTCACTTTCAATTCAATGATTTTGGCACTGGCGTTAACCTATGTAACAAGCCACCAGAAAAAAAGCAGTGAATGCTGTATTCTGTATTTTACAAATGAAGGCCATATCTGCTTTTGTGGCATGTTTTTAATGTTTTGGCATGGTTAGAGCAAACAAAATCTGTCATTTTGCCCATAAGTGTCACTGATTTAAAGTGGAGTGGAGTTAGATGTTACTGCTGCTTCAAAGCAATCAATAAAAAACTGTAAAAGCCTTTTCTGGCTGCAAGTTCAATTACCTGTGTAATACGGTGGGCGGACCTTCATGTATCAAGAGACAAGGATTATGTGAGAGGATAATTGTACCCAATGGGGATTGCTTGGTTGACTTGGTCCAGATCGTGTGACTATATTAGGAGCTAAATGCTTAAAATCATGATACCGTATGCAGTTACTTTCAATGGCTTTTTTTTTTTTTAATCACAGGCGACAAACGTGAAACAGATGAGAAAAGGGCAGAAACAGAATATCTGTATTTTTATAAACACATTATTCTTTGGTTCCATTTGAAAACATAAGTGGGGAAAAAAAGAGAGTTTAAAGCAGAAAATGCAAAGTAAAAGGTTTCTAAGTGAAAATCAATACCTTGTTCATGGTGTCCACCGTGAGGGCATGTGTCCAGAAACAGTCATGGACTGAGACGAATGTCAAACCGTAACTTTGAGGTGGAGAGATAAGAAAAAACAATAAGGGTTAAAAATAACTTGCATTATTGGCTGCATTTAGTCAAATAAAACCCAATGAAGACATCACACACGCTTAAACAAAAAGAAGGTTGTATTTAGAGTCACAAATTAGTAAAATAAGTAAATAAAGTAGCATTTTATTTTTTTAATGTTTAAAGACATGAAAGCACGTGACAATCTAATTGTCCTCAATATACAAGCAGTGCTGCTTTTAGACATCTTGTACTGAAAACCCATTTTGTTGTACTTTTAGGTGTTATTCGTTCGTGAATACCTCAACCTTTCAGTCGTTAGATCAAATTTGATGGTCTAATGTTTAACAATGTAGAACAGTGGTTCCCAAAGTGTGCGGTACCGCCCCCAGGGGCGGTGGAAAGATCTGGGGGGGCGGTGAAGAAGAAGGGGGCAGTAGGGGGGCGGCAGTCCGAAGTCCAAGTCAGAAGTTCGAACGTTTGTTTGACGATTTGTACACAACACGTGCAGCAGGACGAGTCAGTGGACGACGCATCAGGGTCCGGTTACCACACGCCAACATCATATTTAGTAGAACGGGGCTTCAGTGCAGTCGCCTTGCTTCTTTCCAAGCAAAGAAACCGACTGAAAATTAGGAATTCACTGGGGAGCCAAGGGGGCGCCAGCCTGCAAAAGTTTGGGAACCATTGATGTAGAACAAACAAAAATACAACTAAACTAAGGTAATAACAGGGTTACACACACACACACACACACACGCACACGCACACGCACACGCACACGCACACGCACACACACACACACACACACAAAACCATCGTTTAAAGGCCTACTGAAACCCACTACTACCGACCTCGCAGTCTGATAGTTTATATATCAATGATGAAATCTTAACATTGCAACACATGCCAATACGGCCGGTTTAGTTTACTAAATTGCAATTTTAAATTTCCCGCAAAGTGTCCTGTTGAAAACGTCGCGGAATGATGACGCTCATGTTGACGCGTGCTTGTGACGTTATTGGTTGTAGCGGACATTTTATCCCAACACCACTCACGTCTAAAAGTCGTCTGCTTTAATAGCATAATTACACAGTATTCTGGACATCTGTGTTGCTGAATTGTTTGCAATTTGTTCAATTAATAATGGATACTACCAAGAAGGAAAGCGGTGTATTTCGGCCGGCTGTAGCAAGACAAACACAGCCGGTGTTTCTTTGTTTGTTGTGAAGCTTTAATATGGAACAGAGCGGTCAAGCGAACATGGTTCTCTACCACATATTCAACCAGCAGGTTTCGGTGAGAAAATTGCGGTAATAAGTTGGCTCTTACCGTAAACATGAGCGGAGCTTGTGTCATTCTTCTTCTGTCAAAGAGGCAGCTGCGACTTTCTTGGCTCCTCCATGGCTTCCATCAGAGACACTGGCGGTCACCACACCCCTCCGCCTTTCAGGTATGACTTTATAATCTCACTAAAACACTAGTAACATAATCAGATAAGGGATTTTCCACAATTATCCTCGTACATGGGTCTAATAAGATCTGAATCGCTCCTGCCCTCGTCTTTTTTTTCTCTCTAGTCTTTCACTCTCACTTTACTCATCCACAAATCTTTCATCCTTGCTCCAATTAATGGGGAAATTGTCGCTTTCTCGGTCAGAATCGCCCGCGCTGCTGGTGGCTATGATTGTAATCAATTTGCGGATTTGAGGATCCCTCACACCGGTGACGTCACACGCACATCGTCTGCTACTTCCGGTACAGGCAAGGCTTTTTTATTAGCGACCAAAAGTTGCGAACTTTATCGTTGATGTTCTCTACTAAATCCTTTCAGCAAAAATATGGCAATATCGCGAAATTATCAAGTATGACACATAAAATGGATCTGCTATCCCCGTTTGAATAAGAAAATCTCATTTCAGTAGGCCTTTAAATTTTGGTTTAAGACCCCCTAGCCCCTCCATCCGCGGGCGCAACGCGACCTAGTACGCATCCGCGGAAAATGGCAGACGCGCATATAGTATGTCATAGTCATCTCTGCTTGGGAATAAAATTGGTGGTTGTACTTGACGCCCACAACTGCTGACCGTTCGTTTAGCGGCTACTTCATAGCTTCACAGTAGTTATGGAGTACAAAATTAGACGTTGAGTAATTGCTTGACATACATCATGGACAGTAACTGATACGGTCTGCATTGCCAGTCCAAATGCATTAGCTGTTTTCCCTAGTCTTCCCTCGTCGGCCAGGTAATACAAAGCACATTTTTTTTTCACATTCTGTCTCTCACAGTTGAAATGTACCTATGATGAAAATTACAGACCTCTGTCATCATTTTAAGTGGGAGAACTTGCACAATCGGTGGCTGACTAAATACTTTTTTGCCCCACTATATGTACGTGTGATATCTTAGTTTTTTATTTTCGTTTAATTTGCAGCAGTTTGAAAAAAAAAAAAAAACGTTCGTATTGTCATTGCAGGGTCTTATGTGTAGAATTGTAAAAATACAGAAAAAAATGGATGTATGGTGTTTCCATTAGCCACAGTATCGATACACCTAAATGGTGCTTGGGGTGGCGAAGAACGTCGCTGTGTTGCATGTTTACCTGTAGCAGTGAAGAGCCGTCAACATCATGTGGGTGGAGTCGAGGGAGTGGATGAAGTTTGGTGGGAAGGCATTCTTCTGTTTCATTGTGTCCGGCTTTCTGAGACAAACAAACGAAGAAAAATATATAAACATGTGTCATACTTGAGTTTGCCGTTCCTATTTTTGTATTTGTTTGGGTCCACGTGCTGAAAGAAAGGATTTTCAGCATAGTGCTGATGATATCAACCATTACCATTAGTTTGGTATCCACATAGTGCATGAGCAGATAAAATAAGATATATATATAAATATATATATTTTTTTACAACACGCCTATACATTTAAATAAATTAACCTAAGTAAATTGAAAGAGGAAATGTACTTGTTTTAAATTTTAAAATGATTAAATATTCACACTTTGATTTGTGTAATTTACTTGCATGTCATTTGTTAATAAAGAATGTGTTTTCTTTTAAGTCTTGACATGTCTTCAAATGAATTGTAATTACAATTAAAAAAAGACACAGAATCCTAAATGTAATTAATTAGACGCATATCTAACAGAAGTCAAATAACGGGAAGTAAAACAAGAAGAAAAAATTAAGTCGGTTTTTCTATTTACACATTTTGGAGTTATTCTTTGGAAGTTTGTGTCCATTAATAAAGAGTTAAAGGTACACCATTGTCTTACTAAAACTAAGAATAACAATACAGGTATGTAACCTAGCCCTCGGTTAAGTTTATCCTAAATTAACCAGAGTGTATCAATACTTTGGTATATATTGTGCATATATTACATATATCGTGGAAATGGAGCTCCTTCAGCAATGATGCATTGCATTACAGCAAATATTCTGAAATATATGCAACCCATCCACTTTCAAGCTTGAGTTTCAACATTGATGCTGCGCTGTAGCACTATGCATTAGATGTCAAGACAATAAGGATGTGAGAGGAGGCAGCCGTCAGTCCTTGTCATCTTTTTCTCCAGAGTGCTCATTCCATCTTGCCTTCTCTACTGTCGGCTTGAGACCTGCATTCACCTTTATCATCCTTCTTTGGTGTCAACAAACACATCACTCTTACATCCCTAAGGTCAGATATCACCTATTGAGATGAACTGACACTCAGGATGTGCAGACCTCCATACATGAAAAAAAGATCAGCATCACCCTTCACAAACACTTATCTACTGCATACATCGGATTTTTCTCATTAAGACTCATGGATGCATCATATAAATTGGTGCAGCTCAATAAATTATGTAATATCTTGAGTTGAGTTGAGTTTGAGTTTATTTCGGACATGCAAGCATACACCATGATACATCACAATTTCCAGTTTTTCTTTTCAACATGTTCAAAAAGGAGTACAAAGAAGCAGAGCTTAATTATTCCTACCCCTTTTCTTTTACATGACAGTTGCTAAAACTTTTGTTCACTTCCTGTTCTCAATGTATTCACAATATACTCCATAAGTGATCACAATAAAAATAAATAAATAAATAATTGGTGAATAAGTTTTATTCCATACGATGAGATAAGTAAGATTATTTTGAGAAGATAAGATTATTTTATCTTGGCAAAGTTATTTGATTCAGTAGCTCAATTAAATTCAAATAACCGTCCATCTACAACTCCAAATACAGTATCGTAAAATTTTAAAAACTGACAAAAGTTGAATATTGTAAAATACTGTTTTGTGCTTAAATTAACAAATTAATAGCAACAATGTTCAATGTCTCTCATTAAAACACTTCACTCGCAGTCCCTTAGTGTCAAAGCAAACATTCAACAGTTAAATTCCATGACTTATGGGCCAGACCCAAAACACTACTTGATGTATATGCAGTTAAATGTGTCCTTTTGTCTGAGTTCCTGCACGCAAGAAGAGGGCCAGGTTTCCCTGTCCAGAAGTTGCACAACCTCGACGATCCATAGTTTTTCCATCTCTGTGCAACCAAAATCAGTAACAGGTCCTGCTCCCTAACCCTGGCCAGAATGGGGAATATTAGGCTAAGGGGGGGTAACCAAAAACAGCAACACATTTGACCCCAGTAAGTGCATCAAGGTTAAACAGGGAGAATTGGTACCTATTGCTACAGAGCACCAATGGTGTTCAGCAGTCTGACAGTTTCCGGAAAGAAGCTGTTTCTCAATCAGGTGGTCCTACTCTGGATGCTCCGCAAAGGGTTTGTAGGGTTGGTGAAATCCTTGGTGATATGGAGAGCCTTATTTCTGCATCTGTTTATGAAGATGTTTGTGGTGCTGGGAAGGCTGCTACCGACTATCCTTTAAGCAGCTTTCACCACTCCCTGCAGTGCCTTCCTCTCTTCAGCCATGCTGCTACTGTGCCACACATGCTGGTGCTTAGGGTGCGCTACACCACATATACAAGCTCCTAGGGATGGAACTCACTAGTCCAGCATGCCGCAGATTCCTAAGGAAGTATAGACTTGTGCGCCTTCTTGAGCAGACAGGAGGTCTTATGGCTCCAAATGAGGTCCATGGATAGATGAACCTTAAAATACCTGAAGCTGGAGACTATTTCCACATCTGTTGCTCCGATATGCAGGGTAGAAATGGAGTGTCTGACCTTTCTGGAGAATACCACCGTCTTCTTTGTCTTTTTTTTTTTTTTTACATTGTACTTTTGCACCAATGCACCAGATGTTGTAACTACGTTGTGTACTTGGACACATTGTTGTCTTTGATTCATCCCACAACTGCTGTGTCTTCACAATATAACAGCTGGGGTGTTTAGCAGTGCAGTCATAGGTCAGCAGTGTGAAGCAGAGGGGCCTCAGGCACATTTCCCTAAGGGGAGCCAGTATTGAGGGTGGTGGAAAAAAGGACAATGTTGTAGATCATGAAAGTTGGTCAGGATGACCAGAACCCAGTTCCCCAATGTTTCCAGCTTTTTTGCTCTCCAGGTGGGTGTGGGCTGTGTGGTCCACTGATGAGATGGGGTCACCAACCTTTGTTGACATAATTACAGAGACCAACTCCACGTATTTTCCTCGATTGGGGTTTCAGTCAAACCAGTAAAGCTGTAGTCCAGCAATTAGGAAACCGGAGTCTGTCATACTGTCCTTAAACCACATTTCCCGTTTCCTTGAAACACTGTCTCAGGCGTAATAAGCCAATTTTGTGAGGAGTAAACATTGGCTTGGAATAGTGACTGGATCAGTGGTACAGATCTCATTCTGCAGGGCAAAATTTGGAGTTCCTGAGTCCATCTGCTTTTTCATTCCTTCTGGGATGTCTGCTTGATAGGAGTGTCAATTAATTTAAAACACAAACAGACTGAGCTCTGTGTATGACCCCTGTAAGATGGGTGGAATCCACTTTGCTTGGCAGAAGAATATTGGGGGAGGCTGACACTGACTAGCATTTACGATAAAGATTATATTGTAGAGGTTCAGCTAGCCCCAATTCACCAATCTAATGAATCTCCAATTTAGAGCAGCCTTTGGTAGGATGAATTGATTAACGTGGACCCCGACTTAAACAAGTTGAAAAACTTATTCGGGTGTTACCATTTAGTGGTCAATTGTACGGAATATGTACTGTACTGTGCAATCTACTAATAAAAGTATCAATCAATCAATCAATCAATGCTCGTACAGTGACGGCTCATCTCATTTATATACACCGGTAAAACTAAAGGATACTGTTTTGATTGTAGCTGAGCTGGAGAAAGTCATTTGTCATCATACAGGTACCTGTTTCTTCTGTAACTTGGGTGCCAGGCCACTGGATGCCTAGTTTGAAATTAGCCTTTTAAAAACATAATACAGATAGTTGTTTTGTGGGGATACGGCCTGGTGGGCATGGATGGGTCAGCAAAGGTCTATAGTTGTTTTGTGGGGATACGGCCTGGTGGGCATGGATGGGTCAGCAAAGGTCATTCATTGCATGTTGTGGAGGTCAGAAATGGCGTCACATCTGCATCCTCAACTCCCGGGACCACATCAAGAAGGTCTTTGAAGAGGACGGGCATGTCTGAGAATTTATTGTCCATCATTGCTGCCCAGCTCTTGGTAGTTCACAGAGGTTGGGTGGGGCCTGAGCAGATATGGGTCGTGACTACTGGACACAGCCACTCTGAGCCTTCTTTGCAGTAGCTTTCCTGGCAGTGAAACACAGTGAGGACATGACTGCGGTCCGCCAGCTATGCCTAAGCATGTTTAGTACCCATGTAAGCTATGGACATAGGGTTAGGGTCCTTGCCTGAGATGTATGCTCCATATGAATCAGGGCACAGGCGGGATGAAACCTCTTTAGTCTTTGAGCTTGGTTCTTTAGTAGAGACTAGAGATGCGCGGATAGGCAATTATATCATCCGCAACCGCATCACTAAAGTCGTCATCCACCCGCCATCCACCCGAACCAACATTTTATCAGAACCGCAACCGCCAGCCACCCGCCCGTAGTTATATATCCGGAGTCTGCGACTTTTACCACTAAAAGAGCTAGTTTGACCCGTGTCACAAAGTGAGCGGGGGTGTATAATATAGTTAGGAAGTGTCATGGATGCAAAGGATTCTGGGTAGTTGTTGTGTTGCATTTATGTTGTGTTACTGTGAGGATGTTCTCCCAAAATGTGTTTGTCATTCTTGTTTGGTGTGGCTTCACAGTGTGGCCCATATTAGTAAGAGTGTTAAAATTGTTTTTATCACAACCATTAGTGTACTCTGTATCACCCGGTATGCCTTGCAGTCGTGTGCGTGTGTCAATGGAGGCCACACACAACATATTGCTGGACTTGCAAGTAAATTGTACATGTTGTAGAAGGCGTCTAAGGCAAAGGCTTCATAGCACGCCCTAATGCTTATTAACTGGGTGACTGCCGGCAGACATACTTGAGTAGGTTTACGTCAACTAACGTCTTCTTCGCTTTGTGACACGGGTCCAAAATGGCTCTTTGAACGGTAAAAGTTACCGATCTCTGAACCATGTATATCATATATTTCCAAATGGTTCAACCACCACCCGCCCGAATCTAATTAAAATCTATTTTTTCGTCATGTCACCCGCCCGACCCGTGGATAAACTCCGCGAATGAGACCGCAAACCATGCATCTCTAGTAGAGACCAAAGCTGCCGACATGACACTGGTGGGTTGACGGCCCATGCTAGCTTAGCGCACAGAAGTCTATACGTGTTAACAGAACGCCATCATTAACAATTAACGTTAACAATCACATGCTTACTGAAACCGACAAGGTCACCTTGACAAAAAACCTCTCAGCTGTAATGTTACACTCGGCTTATCTGCACTGATAAATAAATACAGAGTAGCTAAAGAGAGGAAACCTGTCACAACACAGCCGCCGCACCAAGACCAGTGAACGAAACAATGTAATAAAGAGAAATCAGTCGTTCGTAACTAAAGTAGGTAACTTTGTTTGAAAATTTACCTTCAGGGCTTGTCTTTGAACAGTTCAACACTGCCCAATGTTAGTTGGGACCAGCAAAAGGAGCTCAGTGTATTTCCCACATTGGAAAGAGAGCGAGAATCATTTGGAAGGACGGCTATGCCATTCACATGTCTGTTATCCTGATAGAAATTGTGTCATTGGAAATTTTTTAATGATAGACACTCATGTTGATATTCCATACTGAAACAATGAAATGATTTTAATGATAGACACTCATGTTGATATTCCATACTGAAACAATGAAATGAGTTTAGAAAATGAACCAAACAGCCTAATAATGCACTTAACGCTGCTCATCCCACAAATGCGGATTCCTTTAAGAAGGGTACCATTTAAAACAGAAAAAAACAAAAAGGTAATTTGTCTAGCAATGTCTTCAAGTAAGCATTACCTGGAAGCATAGCAAACACACCTTTCAAAACATTTTCTGTTGTTTTTTAAAGTAGCCTTTTTGTAATCCAAATTTAATGAGTCAACAAAGCAACAGAGGAAAAAAACCTTACTGTTTGGTGTCATGGTTGATCTGAACGTTGAGGTGTTGTATGGTGCTCCTCAGCTGGAGGAAAAAAAGAAATAACTCGTTTTAGGGCGTATCCATCATGCTGGGATTAGACTCAAGAACCATGTCAACGCCATGCTGGTGTTGACCTTTGCCTTTTTGATATTACACAACTAAATACTGTCCATGAAGTCTTAGGTCATGGTCACTAACCCTGTTTGGTGAAGTCAAAGCCACTGTGACCTTTGCCCTCCCAATTGAGTCTGAGTTTTGCACAATGACTTAATTAGTCATTTTCACGTAGTATTTTGCTAAATGGCATGAGACTGATGGTCTCAAGGATCAGAATAAATAATTTCAGACAAGTTTTTTTGTAACTAATGGAGCAAGTAAAACTGGAATAAACTCAGTAGAACACATGTTTACACAAAGGTAAAATTGTTAAGAAAAATCTAAAAAGAACTGTCAAACACTGTGGTAGACCAGTTTCTGTAATTGGCGGTGCACACCTTAACAAGAACAAGGCAGTAAAGGGTAACGTATGATTGAAACTGCAAAGCCAGACACAAACCTAAAGTTGTGAAATATCTCCTGCTAACAGCAAAGTGTTAAAATTGAAATGTAATGTAAGTTAATAAAACATTAGATAATAAAGATAGGCTCCAGCACCCCCCGCAACCCCAAAAGGGCCAAGCGGTAGGAAATGGATGGATGGATGGACAAAGCAGTATCATTTGCGTTTCTTTTGCGTCATCGTGCCTCAAATGACAAAATAGTGATGATACACTCCTCTGTCAAAAATATTTTGTTTGCAAGCCACTTTCTAATTTCATGGAGAATAAGAAAGAGATTACTGTGATGCGAACAAATGAGAAAAAAATTGACCCTTGATAAATAAGACGATCCATCTTTTTCAAGAGCATTTTAGACAAACTCAAAGACAAAGTTAATAAGTTAAATAATCATGTTTTAATACGATTACAATATACATTTCTTAATTGCTAACAAGCGTTGAAAACTTTTATTAGTGGATCTCTGTGTTGCAAATGCATCCCTCGAGTTGGTATTTGTGAATCTGAGGACGAAAAGCTCTGACATGCTTAGGAAAAAAGTCGTTTGGTACCACCTGTTTTGTTTTGCTTGTATAAAATTATATTCTGCAAATGTAAGACTACATATTTTTCAGAATGTGTACGTTTGTCTTATAGTCGGATCAATATGGTAGCCTACTATTCAGAAATGGCACCAAACTAAGTGGTTCTTGCTTGGTGCACAACAAAAAAAAAAACATCTGGCTTTTGCATCCGGACACAATAGCTAGCAGTTCATTTGCCAACTCATTTTAACGATAACAACAGCAACCTTTTAGAGGCAGTTGTTCCTCGCGGGAAGATATGACGTGCTGAGCTAATCTCCCAAACCTCTAGAGCGCATACGGTCCACGATGGCGAGCCATCTGTGGCATCACAGTGTCCCGACCCTTTGGAATCTCGCCAGGGTGGAAACAACAGGCTACTATCAGCATGGAGATACCGGCGGTAAATGCAACACTGCCATCTATTCGATGTGAGCTCATTGCTAGTTTGTTTACCCTGACTTGTGTTCCCAAATAAGAATGGGGAATTTGGCACTGACAGAATGTGGCTTTAATGGAAGAGATTGTTGCTGGTAAGATAGTCACATTTACACAACCCAAAACCAGTGAAGTTGGCACGTTGTGTAAATCGTAAATAAAAACAAAATACAATGATTTGCAAATCCTTTTTTAACTTATCCATCCATCCATTTTCTACCGCTTATTCCCTTTCGGGGTCGCGGGGGGCGCTGGCGCCTATCTCAGCTACAATCGGGCGGAAGGCAGGGTACACCCTGGACAAGTCGCCACCTCATCACTTATATTAAATTTAATAGACTGCAAAGACAAGATATGTAATGTTCGAAGTGGAAAACTTTATTTTGTGCAAATATTAGCTCACTTGGAATTTTATGCCTGCAACATGAATCAGAAAAGCTGGCACAAGTGGCAAAAAAAGACTGAGAAAGTTGAGGAATGCTCATCAAACATGTATTTGGAAAATCCCACAGGTAAACAGGCTAATTGGTAACAGGTGGGTGCCATGTTTGGGAATAAAAGCAGCTTCCATGAAATGCTCAGTCATTCACAAACAAGGATGGGGCGAGGGTCGCCACTTTGTGAACAAATGCGTGAGAAAATTGTCAAACAGTTTAAGAAAAACATTTCTCAACGAGCTGTTGCAAGGAATTTAAGGATTGCACCATCTACGGTCCGTTATATCATCAAAAGCTTCAGATAATCTGGAGAAATCACTGCATGTAAGCGGCATGCCCGTGACCTTGGATCCCTCAGGTGGTACTGCATCAAAAAAACGACATCAGTGTGTAAAGGATATCACCACACTAGCTCAGGAAGACTTCTGAAAACAACTGTCATTAATTACAGTCTGGCGCTACATCTGTAAGTGCAAGTTAAAACTCTACTCCGCAAAGCAAAAGCCATTTATCAACAACACCCAGAAATGCCGCCGGGTTTGCTGGGCCTGAGCTCATCTAAGATGGACTGACGCAAAATGGAAAATTGTGCTGTGGTCTGACGAGTCCACATTTCAAATTGTTTTCGGAAACTGTGGACGTTGTGTCCTCTGGACCATAGAGGAAAAGAACCGTCCGGATTGTTATAGGCGCAAAGTTCAAAAGCTAGCATCTGTGATGTATGGGGGTGTATTAGTGCCCAAGGCATGGGTAACTTACACATCTGTGAAGAAACCATTAATGCTGAAAGGTACATACAGGTTTTGGAGCAACATATGTTGCCATCTGAGCAACATTATCCTGCTTATTTCAGCAAAACAATGCCAATCCATGTGTTACAACAGCGTGGCTTCATAATAAAAGAGTGCGGGTACTAGACTGGCCTGCCTGTAGTCCAGACCTGTCTCCCATTGAAAATGTGTGGCGCAATATGAAGCCTAAAATATCACAACAGACACTTCGGACTGTTGAACAACTTAAACTGAATAACAAGCAACAGTGGGAAATAATTCAACCTGCAAAGCTTAAAAAAATCGGTCTCCTCAGTTCCCAAATGTTTATTAAGTGTTGTTAAAAGGAAAGGTCATGTAACACAGTGGTAAAAATTCCCCTGTGCCTACTTTTTTGCACGGTGTTGCTGCCATTAAATTCTAAGTTAATGATTATTTGCAAAAAAATAAAAACTAAGTTTCTCAGTTTGAACAATAAATGTATTGTCTTTGTAGTTTATTCAATTGAATATACGTTGAAAAGGATTTGTAAATAATTGTATTCTGTTTTTATTTATGATTTACACAACGTGCCACCTTCACTGGTTTTGCACATAGTCACCTGACTTTTGTTTGGCATAGAATAAGTAGGGCTTTATTTGCTTTCAATTTCTTAATATACTGTGCTAATGTGAAGCTCCTTTTATTATGTCTGCACTATAGAACGAATGCTAAAGCTCATTAAAGTGCACAACTCTCCAGCGAGCTCCTGCAGAGTTTAGCAACCCAACATCGAAAGGGAATTAAGGATTTTATTCTCATTCACAAGGATGGTTTTTGGAGGGATATAAGGTCAGTTACTTAAACACTCAAGCCCTTATGGTGATTTAATTATTACCCTCGTTGATGTTATTTAAACCAGCATTGACAAAAAGTGCCAGACTGAAAATTGGGCAATAAAGGGCTTTAGCAAGAACAATGACAAATTTGACATTTGAAATAGTTCTGTTCACACAGATGGTGTGCTTAATTAATGAATCTTTGTTTGAAAAGTCTCTTTGAGTTTTGATTAATTTTGCTATGCTGTTTTGTCAGTTAAGGCATAAAAATAATGTCATAATTCTGCGTAAAAGAAAATAAAGAAAACATATTTGTTATTTAGACACACATGTCTATAGATACATGCTAAAATAATAATGTACTAATGCTGTGCAACTAATTTTAGCTGAAATTAAAAGGGACCTATGATTATTTGTGTTTTTTTCTCACCTAACTACCTACTCAGTGGCCTAGTGGTTAGTGTCCGCCCTGAGATCGGTAGGCTGTGAGTTCATACCAAAGATTATAAAAATGGGACCCATTGCCTCCCTGCTTGGCACTCAGCATCAAGGGTTGGAATTGGGGGTTAAATCAACAAAAATGATTCCCAGGCTCGTCCACCGCTACTGCCCACTGCTCCTCTCACTTCCCAGGGGGTGATAAAGGGGATGGGTCAAATGCAAAGGACAAATTTCACCACACCTAGTGTGTGACAATCATTGGTACTTTAACTTTAACTTACCTTTAACAAACGTTGTTACAATGTTGGATGCTCGTGTTAAAAAATACTAAAAAATCAAATCACAAGTTTCATGCATTTGGGTATGGGTTTGCACAGTTTTGGATACCTCTGCCTGCAGGGTTTTGCAGTCTGGCTGTGTCGTGACATCACAGTAAGGTCGGAAGTACCTATTTGGACATTACGTAAAGCTACCAGCCAGAGGGGGAGGTGAGTTTGAGAAAACACAAGAGAAGGTAGGATAAAGTGTTATTTTCATCTAGGCATAAGAACAATAACGCCATCTTGTGACATGTCGTGATGTAAATGCAGGTAGAAGCAGCTTTTTTAATGCAGTTATCTGTATCGATCAGAGAGTGTGCAGGTGTACTTAATTTTTTGACCAAGTTAATCCATAAAATATTTATAAAGTACATTTTTGTCCGTGCCTGGACAAAATGCTGTTTAGTTTGTTTTCAAAATATACATGGTGTCCAAAAAGTCTCTTTACAATTTTAAGAATTTAGTACAAAGGCAGTTGACAAGATTTGTTGACTAGATTTGTTGTAATGCAATCGATGGCTGTCAAAGTTGTTGTTGTTTGTTTTTGTTTTACCTGATGTAATACAACTCTATATGGGCACCACTAGTTCAGAATCAAAATTACATTTATTGGCCAAGTATGTACTACACAAGAAATTTGGTACTGGCATATCAAGACAACAGTCGATTTTTTTCTCTGTTCGCTGTAGCAAAGCCTAATCAATGGCGGCAAATGAATGGCTTTCAACCAACCATTTTGCAGCAAGATGGTGCACCACTAAATTCGGGACTGCATGTTCGTCAATTCCCCAATCAAACATTCCCAGACCGGTGGATTGGAAGAGATGGCCATGACCACCACATTCACCAGATATCACTCCCTTGGACTCCTTTCTAAGGAGTTATTTGAAAAATGTTGTATATCGAACAAAGATACGGGAAATTACTGACTTGAAGCACAGGATTTCTGATGCCATTGCCACTATTGATGAGGCAACGCAAAAGCAAACATGGCAAGAAATTGAGTACCGTGTTGATGTGCTTTGTGCAACTAGTGGTGCCCATATAGAGGTGTATTTAATGACGTAAAAAAAAGAACCTTGACGATTACTGATTACATCACAACAAATCTAGGTAACAAATCTTGTAAACTGCCTTTGTAATATTTTTTTTTAATTGTAAAGAGATTTTATGGAAAACCTCTATATTTAAAAGTGTACATTTTAGAAGATAAATTAAGATACTTAAGGATAAGGCATGTCTTAATTTGCAATCTGTGAACACATGCACAAACAAATCTCTTGTAGATAGACTAAAAAACGGTTTGTTCATGTGACCATAGAGCAAAATGTATGCAAAATTTACACCAAAGTACATCAAGTGCATATTATTTAGACCAGTGGTTCTCAACCTTTTTTCAGTGAAGTACCCCCTGTGAACATTTTTTTAATTCAAGTACCCCCTAATCAGAGCAAAGCATTTTTGGTTGAAAAAAAGAGACAAAGAAGTAAAATACAGCACTATGTAATCAGTTTCTGATTTATTCAATTGTATAACAGAGCAAAATATTGCTCATTTGTAGTGGTCTTTCTTGAACTATTTGGAAAAAAAGATATAAATAAACTAGTGATTCAATTATAAATAAAAATTTCTACACATAGAAGTAATCATCAACTCAAAGTGCCCTCTTTGGGGATTGTAATAGAGATCCATCTGGATTCATGAACTTAATTAAACATTTCTTCACAAAAAAATAAATCTTTAACATCAATATTTATGGAACATGTCCACAAAAAATTTAGCTGTCAACACTGAATATTGCATTGTTGCATTTCTTTTCACAGTTTATGAACTTAGATTCATATTTTGTTGCAGTATTATTCAATAAATATATTTATAAAATATTTTTGAATTGTTGCTATTTTTAGAATATTTTTTAAAAATCTCACGTACCTTTTGGCATATTTTCAAGTACCCCCAGGGGTACGAGTACCCCCATTTGAGAACTACTGATCTATACCATAAGTACCACTTCAGCACCGGTCAAAAAGGCACAGAAAAGACTCCACTTCCTTCGTGTACTACGAAGGAACAAACTTAAGGTGAAACTACAGGTATCGGGCCACCGTAGAATCAGTGCTGACAACTGCGTAACTGTGTGGTTTGCTGCCTGCTCTGCTGCAGACTGGAAGGCCCTGCAGCGGATTACCAGGACAGCGGAGGAGATAATCGGCCGCCGTCTGCCCTCCCTAGAGGATATTGCTCGATCTTACCACCTTGAAAGAACAAATACAATACTAGCACAAAACTCTCACCCTGGTTAGCACTCGTCCAACCTGCTGCCATGAGGGAAGAAATTTTGGTCGCACAATAGCAGGACAAAGAGAGCTAAAAACTGTTTTTACCCGTGGGGCTTAGGATATTGAATCCGTCTCAATAGTTTAGGTCTATACTGTTTTTCACTGTTGCACTGTTTGTACTGGTATCTATGTATTTATATTTAACATATTGTTGTTTGTCTTGTATTTCAACTGCACCAAACAGACTTGTCATGTTTGATAACAATAAAGTGTTATTTTCTATTCTAAATGTAGATCCTCATATTCTCATTGAATGACGACGTAGACCGACCTTGGACTAACCACACTCAGTGAGGAAACAGGCTCAATTAAATATTGGGCTTATTGCTACAGTATACAGCACAAAACTTGTAGTTTAACTTTTGTTTATATACATTACACTTACTTTTGTTATCTGCTGTCCTGACAAGATGCCTACCTAGTGTGTGTTGGCTACTGTTGCGAAATTGGCAAGTCAGAACTGGCGTGAATAGTCACTAACTTGTTTCCGGGGTGCGCCAAACTGGGAGCATGATTACGAAATAACAATTGGCATTTTTTGGACACGTCACAAAAATTATTACAAAAATAATCGGCTCTGTTGGCATGGCCACTTACACCAGGTAAAAATATGACTATGGGACAAAGTACGTCCCTCCACAGCACAATAGGGAACACATACTTGTGTTTCTTAATACGGGACAATTCCGTTTTTCAAAGGATTATTGGCAACTTCTATGGACACAAACAGTTAACAGCATGTGGCGGACACAATCTTTTTCACATGATTTGGCCAAGAATGTGTGTGGTCGATCAATTGGAGCACCACGAAATGCATCTTTTTCTCTCAGTGCGGCCATCTTTTCTTGATGCATCTACGCAAAGTACTGTACGTGACATGGACATATTTGCGCCATCATTGACATCAACAAAGTCGATGAATCTTCTCAGCCCTAGAAAATATTCACCGTTATTAAATAACTAAATTAGTTACTGCCATTACATTTTCTTCGACAGCCCGAGTATTTATATCCCATGGGTTTGTGGTAGTCCAGTTCAAGGGTTTGTGCTTTGCTTTACATGCCAACCAACAGGTTAACTTTTCCCTCAGCCTTTCTTCTGTCACTCACACACTAATGACCTGAAGAGATGCAGCTCCAACACAGAAAACCGATCTCCAAGGTTGTTAGCAAGTTAGCAAATTACACAGTGATTTGAAGATAATGGCAATGAATTAAGCAAAGTTATCAAAAAACTGCTGTATCTCAAACTGTTAAAGGGGACCATTATCACAATTTTAAAAGGGTTAAAAACAATAAAAATCAGTTCCCAGTGGCTTGTTGTATTTTTTGAAGTTTTTTTCAAAATTTTACCGGTCCCGGAATATCCCTAAATAAAGCTTTAAAGTGCTTGATTTTCGCTATTTTCGAAACCACTATCCATTTTCCTGTGACGTCACACAGTGCTGCCAATGTAAACAAACAATGGGAATACCACAGCAAGATATAGTGACATTAGCTCGGATTCAGACTCGGATTTCAGCGGCTTAAGCGATTCAACAGATTACGCATGTATTGAAACAGATGGTTGGAGTATGAAAGTATTGAAGAAGAAACTGAAGCTATTGAGCGAACAGCTATTGACGCTTTTCATGGCCATAGTATGGCCGATTAGCTGCGTTAGCATCGCCGGTATATATTGACGCTTACATAGGTCTGGTGATAATGTTCCCCTTTAACGATATTTTAAATATAATTTTAATACAAAACATTTAGTCCTCAAAAATACTTTTTACAAAATAGGTCTTAAAAAAATAGGTTGCTTTTGAAAGGGAATAAGCGGTAGAAAATGGATGGATATATTTGCATCAATATGGCACAGTTTGAATTGAATAATTTTTTAATGAGCCAGAGCATATCAGATAAAAAACACTCTTTTTTTTATTATTGTCAAATATGTTCTAGATGGCATCCTTAACATAAATCCAACAAAAATATAACAAACTGCGTGAAGAAAGGCCAGAGTATTACAGAATTAGTCTGACAGGTTTTTACATGGATTAAAGTCAATCACAGCCACATTCAGTGAGCCGCTAAGCAACTCACTTTGATGGGTCTGGTCGATAGCTTGAAGGTCGCAGTTGGATGAATGACATAATCAGATGTTTATCAAGAAACAATTTTAAAATAGAGTAAAAAGCCTATTAGTTTCTGCCATGGTTGCTATCTCGTACATCAACGCTTTAGGAGGATTGTGTCCGTCATGCTCACGGCTTTATGTACTAGCAAGAAAGCAATGAAGGCTGCCTTTGGTCTGACGAATGGAATGCCAGGTGATAATAGAGGTCATCAGTGTACCGGGTACATTGTAATATATGCCCTGTTTATAAGAACGCAAGTATGCATGATCTGTGTTTGAGACCTGACTTGAACACGGGGGGTTGAAGAATGAGACCGAGGCTAACCTAAAAGAGAGGTCCTGCGGTCAATGCAGATGCACGTCTACAAAAGCCATCAGTAACCACATACCAAGAAGAGAGGTGCCCCCATTTACCACATACAGGTAATAATAATCAATCCTCAATGGTCACCTGATGTTGGACCTCTTTGTAGACACACATGCTTTAACCACACTCTCCGCGACCTTTTCCAACACATTCTCTTGACCAAACTTTCAAACCTCTAGGGCTCGTCCTTGAAACGCCAGCCGAATTTATTATTATTTCACCTCAAAATGCCACGAGATTCTGCAAGATCAACGGAACGCGGTGTTACCCTTGGGAACGGCTCGCTCCTGTTGCGACGCCAAAGGAGGCAGAGAGGGCATCTCCACGACATTTAGAGTCACACCTCCCCCTGCAATTTGAATTCATAAACTCCCTCACTCAAACATGCTGCTTCTACACAAAGTCAAAAGGATATGCAGAAAAATGAGAGACAAGACAATTATTCACCATCGCATTTTTTTATCAGTCCAGAATTTGAGGAACTTGCGTGAAAATGTATCTGCAATCTGAATGAACTTTGATTATAAAGTGCCCAAAATAAAAGGCTGGAGACCTGTTCGTCTATTTACTTTCTCCAGCTTAAGCTGGCCCTGGCCCCAATTTATTACCTCTAGCACTGGTTATTGTCATGGTCTGAGGCACTTTGTCGTCAAAGTAAAGGTCCATCTTTCCAAAAAAAAAAAAATACAAATGGCACAGCAGTTAGCCGGCTAACCAACCCAAGAGATACAAACAGAAGTAAGGCAATCTGCATTGTTTTCATCACTTTTGTTAACAATTTTGACTTTTTGGACATTTTAATTTCTACTGTAAACATGCAGAGTATGTATTTGCAGAAATTACATGGTGTAATCTTCCAAAGATGAATAATTTTGAAGAGAACCCAGCCACAAATGTAAACTTTGATGATTTAGAAAAACATTCTAATATATATGCAGGGCGAAGAGTTGTACTGTAGCCTAGAACCATATTTTCTTTAAATATACACACACTAAACTTTTGGCAGCAATTTATATCTAACATGGCCAATCTCTTTTAAAAAAAAAGGGTAAATCTTTCCTCAGAGTATACAGCACAGTTGGAGTCTTCTCTACTCCTTAAAAAGATATTTCAAGCAGTGCATTTGGTGGAGTTAGAGACGATGATTACTTTCTCACCGCTGGAGCTACAAATAAGTTAATTTAATTTGGCTGAAGTTAGCTTATAGGTTTTGAGCATTATGTATATCTTAGCGTTTTTAAGATGCTGTACCACTTTTGAAGATTGATGCCTCACAGGAGAGATCTGTTAAACAATTTGAAAACCTTGTCTTCAAACATAATTGGATGCCAAAAGGTCTGTCAATTTCCTTTGGTTGTTTGTAGGTTAGGTTGGTCAAACAATGAATTGATTGTCTTTCAGCAGAATTATATTGTATTCTACTTGTAAAAAATTAACTTATGTATGTGGAGACTGAATAAACCATTAATATGTTTAAAAAATAATGAATATCAATAAACCATACCTTGAATTTTGAAACAACTACTACATTATCACTATAATCATCAGATTCAAGGAGCAGAGTTTCAAAACGGGCATCTGAATGCATGACTGTGTGTGATTGACTCTGGCTGCCAATTCATAGGGCATGCATTCTAAGAAACACCCAGCGGGAGTCCACAGTGTGAGAGAGTCCTCTGGAACATTTACTGTAAATAAATCACTAAAACTGCATTATTTAGAGACATTTTTTAATCACCTCACAATGCTCATCTTTTGAGAAATGATGTGCAATAATTAAGAGCCCATGGAAATTACAATGAAGAACCTCAAGTAACCTTTATGCGTCTGGCCTTGTCCAGGACTTTAAATCACGATCCGGCTGTCACGTTACTGAGTGACAAATCTAGTCAAATCCTGACCATCCAGCTGAGGACTTTATGCCGACATTAATTAAGAGTCAGATTTGACTGTACCCTCACTTAGGAGGGCAGAGTAAAAAATAAACAACGAATGTGAGCCGGAGTGAGCTCTGATCCGATTAGAGCCGCCCAATCCTGTTAGGAAGCCACCCTGATGTAGGTTCATGCTCCATGCAACGACTCCGTCCTCCATCAGCCATGTGGTTAGATTTGAAATTGTCCGAATATTGACGCGATGCTGTGTCATGCAACGACTGTCCCAACCCTTATTGGTTTTCTAACAGTGTGCCGACCTCTCATCTAGCAATTCTACCCCGCGTCTAATTACTAATGACCCCCCCGACAACACAGTGGCCTTGGATTTAAAAGGCATGGAGGAGAATGGGAGACTGAATTCAATCTCTCTATGCATTGACCTTTCTGGAAGCTCGTTTCATTTTTGTTGTCCAACGATGCAACTGGATTATAGTATTATCGCAGTGGATGAAGAAAATCATCTGGGAAGCTAGAATCTACTGTACCTCATACATAAAGTCGACACTTCATCTGTGCACGAGTCAATACTAAGGCTTCAAAAAGCTTATCAGCCTCCTTGTTCACGCTGGACATTAAACGAAGCAGGCCCAATCAAGGTGGAATGCAAAGGATGAGGGACGCGTCCTCGGGGGACTCACCATCTGTCAGCGCCGCTATTTGCACCTGCTTATGGAGGTGTCACTCCTCTTCAAAAGAAACCCTTTGCTTGATGTCATATTTAAGAGAGAGGACAGCATACATGGCTTTCTTATGGCCTTGCTGCCTGCATGTATTTGGCATCTGCCATATGTCTCCCATTTATTTAGCTTATAAGCCTGAGGTTGCAATCTTTCAGGCTTTTTCCAAATTATGTAACACGCGCTAACACAATCTATGTTCTTTCCATCTTGAGAGCTTGTAATTAGTCTGCCAAAATTAGGACAAACAATACAATGAGTTTAAACAACATTAGCAATTATAAACACACACTTCCCGGTGTGCTATCTACAGACATGCTGGCACGCTGACATTTATCTCTCAGACGCGGCGGTGTCAGGATCTCCATAGTGACAAACAACTTTAATGATGTTGTTGAGCTCCGTTACTGTTAGGTCCACTCAAACTAATCGCACAACACCATCAGCGCTGTCTAGCCGGAACACGTGTCCCTGCAAACTTGCAAAGCATCCAGCTCTTTAAGCAACACTAGCGGATACCGGATCAGACTAACGTGCAGTTACAAACCATACTTGGCAAAAGATGCTGAAAACTACTGAAAGATGATTAAATGAAAACAGAAAAAAATTAATAAACCCATTATGACATGGGAGCATAGCAACACTGATCAAGTGACACAAGCAAACAGTAAAACCACTATTTGTTTGCAGATTTGTGTTACTATTTTTTAGGCGAAAGTAGGGCTCGGCGATTTATCGAATATACTCGATATATCGCGGGTTTGTCTCTGTGCGATATCGAAAATGACTATCGTGATATTCGAGTGTACGTTCTTAGGCAGTTGCTTTTAGCTGCGGACATTATACTACAGGCTTTTCTCACTCTTTCTTGTCTCAACTTCTCACAGAGACATAAAACAAGCGCACCTTCTTACATACGTCACATACTGTCGGGCGTGGCTAACGTTAGCTGTTGTCCTATCGAAGTGTTGCGAATGGTAATACGGGAGAAAGAAGGTGCGAATCTGGTAACAAATGAAGGAAGAATTAATTCTCAAGAAAAACAGCAAAGAGTCCATCGTCTGGTGGTGGTTTGGCTTCAAGCGGGAAGATGTTGAACAGACAACCGTTCTGCACAGAAAGTACACTTTAATTTAGAGTTTTGATATGTCATCCTAGTGACATCATGCACATAAGTACATGCATAGCTTGTTTTTAATTGTCTCTGCCAATTTGCACTTTCTGTTTTGGAAATTACATGAATGAATGTATATATTTGAATGAATGTATATATTTGTGAACGCTCTGACGTGGGAAAGGGGTAGGATTAAATAAGCTTTGCTTCTTCCTACTCTTTTTCGGACATGATGTATTGTAAAATGATATGAAATTGCCTGATGTATAATGTAGGTATGTCATGTTCGAAATAAACTAAGAAAGAAAGAAGAATGTTTGTGGCATTGCTTAATAACTGTTAAAAAAATACAGTATTGATGATTGACTTAGTTGTGATTTCCTTCTCTGCATGAAAGTTAAAAATTAGCATATATTAATGCAGCATGGACAAGAATACAATATCATACTGGTGTGATTATATGCATCAAGTGTTAATTCAAGGCTAAGGCAAATTATCGAGTTATATATCGTGTATTGTGACATGGCCTAAAAATATTGAGATATTAATAAAAGGTCATATCACCCATCCCTAGGAGAAAGGAACCTAGTATGCACTGTCTTGACTAAAGAAGCCTAATTCCCTGACAGCAGCAACACAGTACAACTATATCCAAAGTTGAATGACTCGACATCAGCACTTTGCTGACTTTTGACCTCACACCTATTTTGGGTCAAAATCTAAAGTATCCAGGAATGACAACACGTGGCATCATTCAAGCTTGCTTTCATAGACAGGATAGGCCTGATCTTCTAAAATGTTTGCGTCTGCTAAACTTGATAGTGTTCGCAAAGCTGATCTACTAAGGTCATGAGCGGAGGACTGCTTCTCTTGAGTGAGCAAAACAAAGAGCGCATTCATTTAGCATCCCTCTTCATGAATATGCAGGATAGAGTATATACTGATCATCAGAACGCCTACCCTACCAGGTAGAAAATATGCAAATATAATTATTCAGCATGTACAATGTAATTTGTTAAGCTGAAACTGTTCTGCGAGACCTATTTTGAATGTTTATTTAGCACATCTGCAAAGTACTTGCAAACTTACACAGTTACGCATACGGTGTGAGAAAGAAAGGGATTGCTCTGCAAAAACAACTGGACAGGATATCCTTCGCCATACATGTGTGTGAACTGTCAAAAAAAAATAAAAAAATTGGGCATCTATTCAGCAATATCATTTTATAATTTAATATGTGCTGGGTGATTTATGGCCTGATTAAAACTAATTCAACAGGTGCAGACTTTGGTCTCTGCAAGTGTTTGTTTGTTCTTTTAGGAAAAATATTATTATATCTTCTAAATGAAAATACTTACATTTGGTTAATTGCAGACACATGAATACACTGCGGTTTTGTGATGGTTCACCGCCTGCCCGCATAGCGCATCATCAGCGTACTTAAAATAGTTTCTGTTGTCATATATGTCTTACATAGTTCAACATTGCAAAATGCAGAGGCTGGAGAGCACAATAACATGGATGTGGAGGTAAATAAGTGTTTCCATGGGCTCATAATGACGGTAGAACAGGCAACAACCTCATTAAAATAAAGTGGTATGCACCAGTTATCAATTGGACACAGAGTTTTAATAGATCACACGCCCTCTAATAGTATATGCATATTTATAGTTTGCACACGCTGTTTAGATTAACAAAGCCCTGACTGCATTTAGTACAGCCCTCGAAAAAAGGCTAATAATATCACATTTGAAATGATATTGGACTCCACATTTTGGCAGTGCCCACAATTCAATGGACTCTTTGCCAAAGCAGAGCGAGGGAAGCAAGAAGCTGGCCATGGATTGGATACGGGACGATTTTAGTGGTTTAAACTTGAATCTATGTTCTTTTCTTTTCATAAACAGTGCCAATAATGTCTTTTTTTCAAAGCATTTTGCTATTTTTTCCCCCTGACAAACGACATGCTTCAGTCTAGAGAGATAGTTGTTCACATTTATAAACTCTGGCCTTTCGTTAGGTTTGCTTACCACTTGGGTACGTGCTCGGTGGTAGGGCTGGATAATGGGCAAACCCAGGGGCGTCACCCACTGGACGCTGTGACCCGTCTTGGAGATTAGCCTGGCGCTTTCTGTCAGCCAGTCCTGCGTCAGAAAAAGGTAGACATTCAAATAATTAAGATTAGACCTGTCAGACAAGTTAAAATAAATGTAAATATGTTCTAGCAATTAAAAGAAATCAAAAAAATATTCTACAAATTCAAAAGCCTTAACAATAAATACAACAATAACAATACATGTTATTTATACAGCTTTTGTATGAACTGCAAATAGTAATGCCAATAACACAATGTTAACGAACATTAGAAGTATTTAAAATACATATTTCTCTTATCCGCAAATAGGACCACGCAACAAAAAAAGAATAGTGTATACTCCTACAAGAATAAAGTAATATTACCGGTATTTGAAAAAAAACATGTAATATAAGATTAAAGCTGTATTTATATTAGAATTGCGTCATATACTTATGAGAATAAACCTCTAATATTAGGATTTCTTTTTTTACCTTGCATAATTGTACAATAATAATGTTGAAATTTTAACGAGTGAATGTTCAATACTTCCGGACTAGTCTCCAGATATTTGAAGTGACTATTGCTGTCAAGTTTAACACGTTAATGCATGCGATTAATCACAAATAATTATCACACCATTTATGTATCAATGCAGGTTAATCACACAATTTATTTTGAGCGCATATGCTCCTTTACTTTATCTGCAGATGGTTACCTGAAAGGCAGTGTGGGTTGTTACACGGTCAACGATCAGGTCGATGCATACAGTACGCCAGTACAAAGATGTTTCATATTAGTAGGTGTTATACAAATCTACAAACGCTGTTTCCATATGAGTTGGGAAATTGTGTTAGATGTAAATATAAACGGAATACAATGATTTTCAAATCCTTTTCAACCCATATTCAATTGAATGCACTACAAAGACAAGATATTTGATGTTCAAACTCATAAACTTTATTTTTTTTTTTTTGCAAATAATAATTAACTTAGAATTTCATGGCTGCAACACGTGCCAAAGTAGTTGGGAAAGGGCATGTTCACCACTGTGTTACATCACCTTTTCTTTTAACAACACTCAATAAACGTTTGGGAACTGAGGAAACTAATTGTTGAAACTTTGAAAGAGAAATTCTTCCCCATTCTTGTTTTATGTAGAGCTTAAGTCGTTCAATAGTCCGGGTTCTACGCTGTCGTATTTTACGCTTCATAATGCGCCACACATTTTCAATGGGAGACAGGTCTGGACTGCAGGCGGGCCAGGAAAGTACCCGCACTCATTTTTACAAAGCCACGCTATTGTAACACGTGCTGGATGTGGCTTGGCATTATCTTGCTGAAATAAGCAGGGGCGTCCATGAAAAAGACGGCGCTTAGATGGCAGCATATGTTGTTCCAAAACCTGTATGTACCTTTCAGCATTAATGGTGCCTTCACAGTTGTGTAAGTTACCCATGCCTTGGGCACTAATGCACCCCCTTACCATCACAGATGCTGGCTTTTAAACTTTGCGTCAATAAAAGTCTGATGGTTCACTCCCCTTTTGGTCCGGGTGACACAATATCGAATATTTCCAAAAACAATCTGAAATGTGGACTCGTCAAACCACAGAACACTTTTTCACTTTGCATCAGTCCATCTTAGATGATCTCGAACCCAGAGAAGCCGGCGGCATTTCTGGATGTTGTTGATAAATGGCTTTCGCCTTGCATAGTAGAGATTTAACTTGCACTTACAGATGTAGCGACAAACTGTATTTAGTGACAGTGGTTTTCTGAAGTGTTCCTGAGCCAATGTGGTGATATCCTTTAGAGATTGATGTTGGTTTTTGATACAGTGCCGTCTGAGGGATCGAAGGTCACGGTCATTCAATGTTGGTTTTCGGCCATACCGCTTACGTGGAGTGATTTCTCCAGATTCTCTAAACCTTTTGATGATATTATAGACTGTAGATGTTGAAATCCCTAAATTTCTTGCTATTGCACTTTGAGAAAAGTTGTTCTTAAACTGTTTGACTATTTGCTCACGCAGTTGTGGACAAAGGGGTGTACCTCGCCCCATCCTTTCTTGTGAAAGACTGAGCATTTTTGGGAAGCTGTTTTTATACCCAATCATGTCACCCACCTGTTCCCAATTAGCCCACACACCTGTGGGATGTTCCAAATAAGTGTTTGATGAGCATTCCTCAACTTTATCAATATTTATTGCCACCTTTCCCAACTTCTTTGTCACGTGTTGCTGGCATCAAATTCTAAAGTTAATGATTATTTGCAAAAAAAACAAAAACAATGTTTATCAGTTTGAACATCAATTATGTTGTCTTTGTAGCATATTCAACTGAATATGGGTTGAAAATGATGTGCAAATCATTGTATTCCGTTTATATTTACATCTAACACAATTTCCCAACTCATATGGAAACAGGGCACCTTTTTGGTGCAAGAAAATGTTGCTGGCTTTGTTAAGAAACAGGTGAGGAATTGCGGCAAATACTGCAAAGTGCTTTTTATAAAACTCCCAATTGAGCTTCAAGAATAAAAGCCAGAGTAATGCCACAAGTTCGTCCACATACGGCTGTAAGGAAGATGGATGAGGCCCCGTCTTCCCTGTTCACTTCTTATATCTTTGTCTGAGCCCGCAACAGTGACAAGGAGATAGCCGGGGAGTGACGGATGGACTAACTAGATAGTTAGAGACTGACTGATCAATGAGTGGATTGAAAAGAGGCGGTACAAGGAGTAGAGTGTGCTGAGAATAAATGGAAGTCTTCAATGAAGGAAAGAGGTCAGCAACGGGATTGATCGTATATATACAGGAAGTGTCAGGCTGTTGGCGCCACTGTGGCGCGGCAGTGAATTCTTTATCTCATACCAGGGCTGTCCCCACATGTTCCCTAAAGGAAGAGTGCTAGAGCGGAGGGCGCTCGGTCTATTAACGTGCCGGGCCCTGCTGTTCTTGTGAAGATAATGCACACAATGCCCCCGCCAGGTGAATATCCCGATGCTATAAATGGAACCTATGTGATGAATGTATGCCGTAGGCAGTTTTTCATCACCTTATGGTGCCAGGGTGTAGTCATTAATAAGTAGGAAAAATCTCTCTCTATACTGCGGGTTACTCATCACAAGTTGGCTATGGTGTATTGTGTGAACTACGATCAAATCTCAATTCCAATTACATTATATTGATTAGACCACAATGTATATCAGGCATTCGCCAATTGTTTATGATACCGTATAGGTTAAACAAAACAATTAGATGTCAATAATAAGGTAAGCTCAACTGTGTAATTTGCACTGCTGCCAAAAGTATGCTCCAGAATAATGTAAAGCCGCTGGGAGTTAATGCTGGACTTCCTAGCATGCCTTGCATTACTCTTGCAAACATATAGTCGTTACAGTGTAAAGCATATTTCAACGAGACCCAGAGGACCATGTACATCGTCCCACCCTGTCTAAAGGACTCTGTTATTGTCCCACTTCCGAAAAAAACTCCAGTTCACAGCCTGAATGATTACCGTCCAGTGGCACTTACACCAATCATTATGAAGTGCTTTGAAACTCTGGTTTGGGGGCACATCACCTCAAATCTGTCACTTGCATTGGACTCCCACCAGTTTGCGTACAGGGCAAACAGATCTACAGAGGATGCTATCGCAACAGCCCTCCACACTGCTCTGAGCCACCTAGAGCAGCAGGGAGCTATGCAAGGCTACTTTTTGTTGATTTTAGCTCTGCGTTCAACACCATCCTCCCCGATGACTGGTGCCCAAACTGACGAGGCTGGGACTGTCTTCCTCCATCTGCCACTGGATCCTGGACTTCCTGACAAATCACTCTCAGAGGGTGAGAGTAGGCTCTTACCTCTCAGCATTCATCAGCATCAGCACCGGCTCTCCCCAGGGCTGCGTGCTAAGCCCCCTACTCTACACCCTCTACACTCATGACTACACCCCTGCCCATGCCAGCAATACCACCATTAAATTTGCAGACGACACCACAGTAGTTGGACTCATTTCTGAGAGGGATGAGTCTGCCTACAGAAATGAAGTGGAGTGGCTGACTGGGTGGTGCAGGGAAAACAACCTGGTCCTTAACACCGCCAAGACGAAGGAGCTGATCATGGATTTTCGGAAGAAAAAAACAATAAACATCTAACCATCTAACCACATAAATGGGGACTAAGTGGAAAGGGTCTCTAACTTCAGGTTCCTGGGCATCCAGATCGAGGAAGACCTGTCGTGGAGTATGAACACCTCAGTGACTATCAAAAAGGCACAGCAAAGACTTTACTTTCTGAGACTCCTCAAAAAGAACAATCTGTCTCAAAAACTGCTTGTGTCCTTCTATCACTGCTCAATAGAGAGTGTGCTGACATACTGCATGTGTGTATGGTATGCCAGCTGCACGGTAGCAGAGAGAAATGCACTTCAGAGGGTCATAAAAACTGCCATGAAGATCACTGGCTGCTCTCTTACCTCCGTAGATGAACTGTAGAGTGCCAGGTGCCTCAAAAAGGCCTAAAACATCATAGAGGACCCATCTCACCCTGGACATAAACTTTTTGAACTTAAGTCCTCAGGCAGGAGATACAGGAAAATAAAATGCCGGAAAAAACGTTTCAAAAACACTTTTTTACCAGAGAGCAATAGTGTCGCTGAACACAAGATAACAATAATGACTGTGCATGTGAGCTGTATGCTTGGTATTTTTATGTATTTTTATCTATTTATCTATGTTCTTATGTTTTTATGTATGATTTTGCACTAAATTAGTTTGCATACAATTTTGTTGTACAATGACAATTAATATATATTCTATTCTATTGTATTTTGTCGATCCTGAGCTTGTTCTAAAAATTGCACACTTAGCAGTGAGTTACATCTAAAATTGTATTGTATTGTGTTGCAATTTCTTTTAATCACACTTGCATTGATGTATAGTTGAAAATGACAAAAAATTTTCAATACATATAAACTCTCTGACGAGTTGATCATGTAAAATATATTTGGGCTTTTATGTTGTTTGAAGAGGAGTGGCGTTATGTCCAACAGTTCCTAATAGCAGCGGCCCCTTTACACGCTGGCCAAAGTGCCTCCTGCACATGTCATAATACTGTCATGCCTAAACTAAAACTACCGGTAATATCAACTCAGTAATATTTAATACCTTGTACAAACATAGAAATTAAGATTTTATTTTTTAATTTGTGAAAATTTAACATGGTGATTTCGCACTAAATGTTGTAGAAAAACATGTAGATTTAATGTAAAATCCAACAATTGCAATTATTGATTAAAAAAAACTATTGCATGTTGAAACTGTTCTGTATATCTTGCCAGATGTTTCTTCAGAAAATTATCTAAAATTTGACAAAAACTACAGAAACAAGGACTGAATCAAATGTGGCATAAGTGACAGTATCCCTCTGCAAACACAAAGTTTTTTCTTTTACTTCATTTTTGCTTTCTTTAGTTTAGTATGTACCGGTTAATTTTTTTGTTATATTTTTTCAGCAGTTAGGACTAAGTTACTTAAGCTAATCTTTACAGTTAATAAAGGTTTTAAGATACATACAAACAAATTAATTTAGAAAAAATTGAAGGTCAACCAGCAGTATCAAAGCATTCAATTTTGTAGGTTTTTCTATAACTCTGCAACAAATCTACAAAAAATGTCATAAATGAATCAAAATGTTAAATTGTAACACCATTTTGGTCCATGATGTTACCTCAAGTCTTGGTATAACAAACAAAAACATATTAACATTATCCAAATAAAACTGACCTTTGTTTTGCACATAAAAACTACAGTTTCCTCAGGGTTCTCCGCTATTAAACAGTTGATGTCCACAAGATGCCCTTAGAGACTTTTTCCATCTCAATTATTTGTAGTTGCTAGGTAACAAAAAATATCTGCAGTCATTTACAAGCACTATTTATTTGTGTACTTAAGGTTAACTTACTAGGGAGTGAAAAGACACTGAACTTAGATCCCAACACTCTGTGGTGGCAACCCTTCAAAGTGAGTGCATAAACAAATGTGCTTTAATAACAGCCATGACAAGTTTCCTCTCTGTCTTTGTTGTGGAATGTTGATGTCCTAAGTCTTGCCTCTTCTAGCTGGAGAAGGGTTTCACTAACAAAACTGGCAGTGATCCAAATAGCTACACGGTCTTTGATTGACAATAGTCACGCTGAGTCCAGTTCGTGGTAGTTTATAAGGTTAAAACAAGATTACCGGAACCTTAAGAAGTAATATTGTAGTCTGGTTTAAGGGACGTGAGTTTATTGAATGGCAGTGAAGACTTCAATGAAGACTTTAGTGGAAAAACACCCACCTGAATCTCTCTGGTTCCTGTAAACATCTCCTTAAGGCCACTGAACACTTGACGAACCAGGTAATGAGACGCCTCCCACACATACATCTGAAATACACACATTGAATTGTAATATGACATATCATTTACTAAAAGTAACTGGTAAATAGGTAGTGCAGAATTCAGGCTAATATGAAACTGTGTTCTAATCTCCCATCGAGCATGCTGTCATCAGTCCAAAAATAATCCCAAATGAAGCAATTAGGGACTTGAAGCAAAAGTCACATACTGTAATAATATATGCACTGATCATGTGGTCATCTAGATCCTATCAGCACTTAGAATATCAGCCCTTTGTGTCCAGACATCCATTTGCCTCTAAAAATACTGCCACAGCATAGTATCACATATCTGTTGTCTGTACCCTCCAGATACAACCATACAAATATTATATTTCATCGCATTATGACTGGGAATACAGTAAGCTGCTGTCTTGTGCATCACTGGTGTCAAGGTGAAAGCGACTGGACTGTCTTTGGGTGCATGACCTAACGTGATGAAATTACAGTCAGATACTGTCATCTGAGAGATAAATATGTGCACACGTATGCAAAAGGCAGCAGGCTAAAGGAGAAGGTAGAAAGGGCTTCATACCTTCCAGAGACTATACATGCCATATGAAGTGCCCCATATACAGCGGAGGAGATCCTGTGCTATAAATAAACTCAAGTGCAGCATGCGGGGAAAACCCCACCTTCCTCCTTCGCTGGATGCTGTACCTTAGGGAACTCATCAATCTCCTTCAGCCGCTTCTCGATCTGAAGCCTTCCCCCGTAACGCGTGACCCCGTACACCACGGTCATCACTGTCTGTTTGACCACCTTCCTACTGATGAAACCCTCCAGGATCTGGGCGATCTTTAGGCCATTCTCAGCATCCCGGGCTCGGAACTCCTCCACCTTCAACACAATAGGATGCTAGGTAAAAACATAATCACTGCCTGATGTGCCACATGTACAATACATAATTCACATGTATCATCTTCGCAAGGGACAATACTATACAAAAAAAACAATACTTGAATATGCTTTAAAGTAGTCATTGTACAGCTTGTAATGCAGTACAGATTTACTATCTACTGTATTTTTGGGACTATAGGTAGCAGTTTTTTTCATAATTTGGCCGGGGGTGCGACTTATACTCAGGAGCAACTTATGTGTGAAATTATTAACACATTACCGTAAAATATCAAATAATATTATTTAGCTCATTCACGTAAGAGACTAGACGTATAAGATTTCATCGGATTAAGCAATTAGGAGTGACAGATTGTTTGGTAAACGTATAGCATGTTCTATATGTTGTAGCTATTTGAATTACTCTTATGTTAACATACCAGGCACCTTCTCTGTTGGTTATTATGCGTCATTCGGTCTGTTGTTCACTATTTTCTTTATTTTTTCTAATTGCCTTTCAAAAGTCTATTCTTGGTGTTGGGTTTAATCAAATACATTTCCCCAAAAAATGCGACTTAAACTCCAGTGCGACTTATATATGTTTTTTTCCTTCTTTATTATGCATTTTCCGCAGGTGCGACTTATACTCCGGAGCGACTTATACTCCGAAAATTGCGGTGCTTAAAATGACGAAACACAGTCATTGTTGACAAAATAGCCACCAACTACACAGGTGAGCACGAATATGATTGCTTCGACAGTACAGCATAATGGTGATAGCGGCATGATACGTGACTGTTCGAATGCCGCTGGCGCTGTGGAACCGTGGTTCTGTGAGGGGAAAATGAATTCTAACACGTGTAGTGTAAGATAACAATTGTGCTCACACTAACTATTGACACTCTGGATAACATGTGTCTACCTGTCAACATTTTTATTTGAAAATAGGGATAATGGTCCACAAAATAATGTAATACTGTCCTGTCCTTGGGATATGAACGGGTTACATTTCTAGAAAGTGATATACTGTAAGTAAACTTTTACAGTGTTGGTCAGATCGTATAGCTATCTAAAATATACATAAAGTAACTCTCAAGTCTCTCAACTTGTACACAGAACACATGAAGGACATTCAAATTTAATTAAATAATAAAATGAGAGAACAACTTCTTATGAGAGCTACTTTTCTGAGATGATTATTTATATCCAACTTTGTCTCTCTCACTGTCACGTCACACATTACATAAATATTACAGCGCTTCAAAGTCAACCACACAGGTGTCACAATAAAAACGCTGCGTGCTACATCCTGCCCGAATGCATTGGAATACTGGCAAATAACAATATTATTATTTATAAGACATACAAAAATAATAATGAAATAAGAGGGCTTACAGTTACACTTTTATTCCTCTGGTTGATATGCAGTTGTGTCTACTCTCTTTAATCCCTTTGTCTTTCAGGCGTCCGTGCCAACCTTTTTAAAATATTGACCCAGGCTAGTCAGAAAGAATAACCTCCTCTTCTCCTCCCAGATCTTGTAACAGCACGGAATCAATGACCACTCAAGCATTTATGAAGATGAATACCAGTGTTGTAAAGTAACAAAGTACATACAGTATGCTGCGCTACTGTATTTAAGTATAACATTTACATATCTTTTCTTTATTCTATTACTCATATTTCTCACAACTTTATCTGTTCCAACATAAAATGGATACTTTTACTCTGATACATTTCCCTGAACCACAATCATAACTCATTACTCCAAAATAAAAGTTGAGTTGGTGATGGTATGCCTGTTTGTTGACATAGCCACGCTAATCACAAAGAAGAAGATGCCCTGCTTATAACTATGATATTGGTTGATATGCAAATTTGGGTATTGAGATTGGATCAGGTTTAAAAAAATGTGGAATAGTGCAGCCCAAGTGATAATACACATTGTTTAAATACTTTTGCTTTTGAAACTTTAGTACAATAAATATAAATGGGTTGTACTTGTATAGCGCTTTTCTACCTTCAAGGTACTCAAAGCGCTTTGACATTACTTCCACATTTACCCATTCACACACACATTCACACACTGATGGAGGGAGCTGCCATGCAAGGCGCCAACCAGCACCCATCAGGTGCAAGGGTGAAGTGTCTTGCTCAGGACACAACGGACGTGATGAGGTTGGTACTAGGTGGGAATTGAACCAGGGACCCTCGGGTTGCGCACGGCCACTCTCCCACTGCCCCACGCCGTCAAAAACTTGTCAAAAACTTTGAGTCTTTTACTTAAATAATATTGTAAAACATTGTTTATCTTCTCAGAGCTTTTAATTTTGACTGCCATGACACACAGCTACTTTGTGGAGACATAAAGTCTACCTGTAGTTGTAAAACTGCTGGCGCTGTCTGACTTGATGTAGTGAGCAGCGGCAGCCTGTCACACACAACTGTCACTTTCCTCCGCAGGCTGTAACTAAAAGCAAATCTTTTTTGTTAAAGGCCCATTAATCTGGTCACTACAGTGTGCAAATATATTAAAAGTGTAATCAACCTAACATTTCACAACCCTCCTGAAGTAAGACACCTCTCAGAGGCAGGATGTGTTATGCCAATGGTTTCCAGGTGTTACCAAGTGGACTGACTCTAAAGCAGGGGTCACCAACGCGGTGCCCGCGGGCACCCGGTCGCCCGTAAGGACCAGATGAGTCGGCCGCTGGCCTGTTCTAAAAATAGCTCAAATAGCAGCACTTACCAGTGAGCTGCCTCTATTTTTTAGATTTTATTTATTTACTAGCAAGCCGGTCTCGCTTTGCTCGACATTTTTAATTCTAAGAGAGACAAAACTCAAATAGAATTTGTTTAAATAAATTAATTTATCTTTTTACTTTGCTTCTTATAGCTTTCAGAAAGACAATTTTAGAGAAAAAATACAACCTTAAAAACGATTTTAGGATTTTTAAACACATATACACTTTTACCTTTTAAATTCCTTCCTCTTCTTTCCTGACAATTTAAATCAATGTTCAAGTAAATATTTTTTTTTTTTATTATGAAGAATAATAAATACATTTTAATTACATTTTTCATTTTAGCTTCTGTTTTTTCGACGAAGACTATTTGTGAAATATTTCTTCAAACTTATGATTTAAATTCAAAAAAATTATTCTGGCATATCTAGAAAATCTGTAGAATCAAATTTAAATCTTATTTTAAAGTCGTTTGAATTTCTTTTCAAATATTTGTTCTGGAAAATCTAGAAGAAATAATGATTTGTCTTTGTTAGAAATTTAGCTTGGTCCAATTTGTTTTATATTCTAACAGAGTGCAGATTGGAATTTAACCTATTTAAAACATGTCATCAAAATTCTAAAATTAATCTTAATCAGGAAAAATTACTATTGATGTTCTCTAAATTATTTTTTTAATTTTTTCAAAAAGATCCGAATTAGCTAGTATTTCTCGGAATGACAGATAGAAATACCCATTTTTTTTAATTTATTTATCTGTTTCTATATATATTTATTGTGAGAAATCATTAAGACGATCAGTGTTTCCACAAAGATAAATATCATTGATTATTAATAATAACATAAAGTTAAAGGTAAATTGAGCAAATTAATTATTTCTGGCAATTTATTTAAGTGTGTATCAAACTGGTAGCCCTTCGCATTAATCAGTACCCAAGAAGTAGCTCTTGGTTTCAAAAAGGTTGGTGACCCCTGCTCTAAAGTATATCCCAGTTTAATTTTTATAGGATTTGTCCCATGAGAAAACATAGGGTCTAAGATCTAAACACCACACACTAAACAGCGTGTGCAATCTATAAAATAGCATGTACTATTAGGGAACATGTTGCGTGCGATATACTAACACTGTACAATTGACAAGTTGTGCAGACCGCCTTATTTAAATGAGGATTTTGCGTGTACTATACAAGGCATCATCACCGAAACACTCATTTACTGCACATTCATGTTATGCTCCTACCTGTAGCGTTTTGTTATGTTTTCAAACATGCAGAAGACATGGAGGCTATTACTTTTTATGGGCATTTAGAAGCATCTACATCTACAATGAAACCACTTTTCTTTTTTTATAAAAAATATTTACTTAAGGAAGGTTATTTGCATTGCATCCAATCATTATTTTAAAAATGTTTTTTAATAATATATGTTCTATATGAAAAAAACGAATGCCATTAAAAAATACTAAAGGACACAGAAAAGCATCAACTGAATTTGTTTTAATCAGTCCTTTAAGTTCTCTGGCAGTCATAAAATTACAAAATGATGTTCCTGAATAGCCAATACGTCTAATATTTTTTGTCCTAAGCAACACTTCAATCTTGCTCCTGATGGGTGCTGGTTAGCGCCTTGCATGGCAGCTGCCTCCATCAGTGTGTGAATGGGTAAATGTGGAAGTAGTGTCAAAGCGCTTTGAGTACCAATTGAAGGTAGAAAAGCGCTATACAACTACAACCCATTTATCATTTATCTCAGACCGTCAAAAATGTTGCCACACACATGCAGGACAGAGGACTTTCGTCTGTCCATCGTCTATGCAGCGCGAGAACTGATCCTGCAGCTGTGTGTGGAACTGTCAGTGTGCGCATCCTTCTCACAGGTGCTAAATAAAACGTTAAATAGTGCTTGCAAAGCGCTGATGAGTGTTGAGGAATCACATTGTGTGTGCCAAATAATTCTATTTGCATATTCTCCTCCCAGTATTGTGGGTGTTCTGATGATTAGCATATATTTAGGATATTATTGAAGAAAGAGACACTAAATGGATTGCAAGCCTTATTCTGTTCACTTAAAGGCCTACTGAAATGAGATTTTCTTATTTAAACGGGGATAGCAGGTCCATTCTATGTGTCATAATTGAATATTTCGGGATATTGCCATATTTTTGCTGAAAGGATTTAGTAGAGAACATCCACGATAAAGTTCGCAACTTTCGGTGCTAAGAAAAAAGCCTTGCCTCTACCGGAAGTCGCAGACGATGACGTCACATGTTGATGGCCCTCACATATTCACATTGATTTTATTGGGAGCCTCCAACAAAAAGTGCTATTCGGACCGAGAAAACGACAATTTCCCCATTAATGTGAGCGAGGATGAAAGATTCGTGTTTGAGGATATTGATAGCGACGGACTAGAAAAAAAAATGAATAAAAAAAAAAAAATGAACGCGATTGCATTGGAACGAATTCTGATGTTTTTAGACACATTTACTAGGATAATTATGGGACATCCCTTATCTTTCTATTGTGTTGTTAGTGTTTTAGTGAGTTTAACAGTACCTGATAGTCGGAGGGGTGTGTCCACGGGTGTGTTGAAGCGCAGTGTCTCAGGAAAGTCGACGGCAGCTTTATGGGTGGCACAAGCTCAGCTGATATCCGGTAAGAAGCGACTTTTTACCACAATTTTCTCACCGAAACCTGCTGGTTGACATTCGGTTGGGATCCATGCTCGCTGTGATCCATAGTAAAGTTTCACCTCTGTGAATTTTAAACAAGGAATCACCGTGTGTTTGTGTGGCTAAAGGCTAAAGCTTCCCAACTCCATCTTTCTACTTTGACTTCTCCAATATTAATTGAACAAATTGCAAAGGATTCAGCAACACGGATGTCCAAAATACTGTGTAATTATGCCGTTAAAGCAGACAACTTTTAGCTGTGTGTGTGCGCAGTGCTCATATTCCCTAACAGCCCATGACGTCAAGCGTACACGTCATCATTACGCGACGTTTTCAAGAAAAAACTCCCGGGAAATTTTAAATTGCAATTTAGTTAACTAAAAAGGCCGTATTGGCATGTGTTGCAATGTTAATATTTCATCATTGATATATAAACTATCAGACTGCGTGGTGGGTAGTAGTGGGTTTCAGTAGGGCTTTAACAGACCTTTAATAGATCAGCTTTGCGTGTCCTATCAAGTTTGCTCGTCTTTTAGTACATGTGAACCTTTTGTAAATCATGCCCAAACTGTATTGTAACAAAATGGTGGTTGGAATGGAAAGAGTTTACTGTATTGACTTTACCTAATGTTGTGAGCCATGGTTTGTGTATGTACGGTATGGGCTGACCTGCTGTGCTACTCCACTGTACACGTCCTGCGGTACGTCGCAAGGCACAAGGTTGACCGACGTGGCGCCGATAATGTCTCGACCGAGGGCGGCGTAGTGCTGGAGACCGTTGCAGGAGCCATCCTAGAGAGAAAGAAGAAGGGTGCAAGGAGATAAAAGCAGCAATGTGGTTGAAAGGAGACATGGGTGGCAGAGGGGAGCAAGGCAATTAAAAGAATGTGCGATGTGTCACGAAGATAAATAAATAAGAGGAGCAGCAAAACCAAGAAATGGTCAAAGTTGTTTACTCAGTTTTCAACAAAATGAAAAAATACTTTACAATAATAAAGTATACAGCATCTGACTTAAATTTATGACAATGTCATTAGGCTAAAATCTAGACTGGATGGTGCATAAATCAGCGTGATAGAACGACCCCTCAAGACAATTAACAGAGGACCAGCTTTTCATTTATTATTCTAATCACTTTAATTAATTCATAGTAATCCTCCGTAGAACATGAAGCACTGAGTGAGCGTTCTCAATGAGACCGTGTGTACATACAGTAGCATGAATATTGCTGCAACGCTTGTGGTCATGTTGCTGTCCTGACTGCAAAATACATCACATTTCCTTCAGGCTACTCATGTTCCATAGTATATATATATATATATATATATATATATATATATATATATATATATATATATATATATATATATATATATATATATATATATACTATGGAACTAGTAAAGCTATATATATATATATATATATATATATATATATATATATATATATATACATACATATACACCAAAAGCGCCATATTGCAGTGAAACTCGCCAAGGGACATGTAACCAAATATTATCATTGCTGTATGTATACTTTTGACCCAGCAGATTTGGTCACATTTTCAGTAGACCCATAATAAATTAATCAAAGAACCAAACTTCATTAATGTTTTTTGTGACCAACAAGTATGTGCTCCAATCACTCTATCACAAAAAAATTAAAGTTTTAGAAAATATTGGAAACTCAAGACAGCCATGAAATTATGTATTTACAACGGCATGGCGCAGAGGAAGAGTGGCCGTGCGCAACCCGAGGGTCCCTGGTTCAATCCCTACCTAGTACCAACCTCGTCAAGTCCATTGTGTCCTTGAGCAAGACACTTTACCCTTGCTCCTGATGGGTGCTGGTTAGCGCCTTGCATGGCAGCTCCCTCCATCAGTGTGTGAATGTGTGTGTGAATGGGTGAATGTGGAAGTAGTGTCAAAGCGCTTTGAGCACCTTAAAGGTAGAAAAGCGCTATACAAGTACAACCCATTTATCATTTACAAGTGTATGTAAAGTTTTGACCACGTCTGTATGGCAATCACATCCTTTTTGGCAAAATCAGCTGATACTGATAGGTGGCTAATCGATCGGCACATTCCCAATTTCAATTATATTATTTAATATTATACCTTTTTTCACATTTTACATTTTCTATTGTTATTATTATTATTTTATTTTACAAATTATTTCAACTTTTAAGTATAATTTTATTTGGCAACAAAAAAAAAAACAATAAAAATGGTTCAAGATGGTTCAGGTGGTCTTTGGATTTAACAATAACCCGGTAAAAGTTCAGTTTAGACCCATGAATGGCAATGCAATTCAATATTAGTCGCTATTAACTGGATTCATGACCGTGCACTTGTAAAAGTTAATTACTGCATAAGCTGCCTATTCATCGTGCGACTGACAATGACATATAGTATTACACTTAATCTACAAATAACACTCAAGAAGGTAAAAAAGTACAAGAACATGAGCAACAACATAACAGTTAAAGTACATATGCCATTCCCACTAATTAAGATCATTGAATAGACCCATTTAAGGATATTTATTGAACATTAATGGTACCTGCTGCACAGGGAAATGAGAGATGAACTGCGCAGGGTCTGGAGATCTCACGGCTTTGGCGATCTCCATGCAGCAGGCAAGCGTTTGCCATAGCTCATCTGCATTCATCCACCATTTCTTGCCCTGAGAAGACAAACACAAGCACACAGCGTGTTACCCTGCATATCCTGCATTCTAAACAATAAAAAGTTAGTTAGTTCTGTTATTAATTTTTCATTTGATCAAAAGTGGAACCTCATAATAAAAAATTGTAAGCGTTTACAGTTTGGTATCAATTTGCAGAAAACAGCTTTGAGGTCAAAGAACAATTATATACAATATGATGGACTAATAGTGCAGTGGTTCACTATTTTTTACACTTGTGTGACAGTCAATTTTCATTATGTTCTGTGACGCAACTGTTAATATGCCGTCCTCATTCATCAGAGTTAACTTTGTTTCACTGTTTAAATACAGTACTACAGTGCTAAAGTTAGTTTTACATTTGTATAGTAATAATAGTGTTTAGAGTAATGTTCTGAGACAATTTGTAAAGCTTCTCACTCCACACTCCATTAACGTTCAGAATGATTACCGTATTTTTCGGACTATAAATCGTAGTTTTTTTCATAGTTTGGCCGGGGGTGCGACTTATACTCAGGAGCGATTTATGTGTGAAATTATTAACACATTACCGTAAAATATCAAATAATATTATTTAGCTCATTCACGTAAGAGACTAGACGTATAAGATTTCATCGGATTTAGCAATTCGGAGTGACAGATTGTTTGGTAAACGTATAGCATGTTCTATATGTTATAGTTATTTGAATGACTCTTACCATGATATGTTACGTTAACATACCAAGCACCTTCTCAGTTGGTTATTTATGCGTCATAAAACGTACACTTATTCAGCCTGTTGTTCACTATTCTTTATTTATTTGAAATTGCCTTTCAAATGTCTATTTTTGGTGTTGTGTTTTATCAAATACATTTCCCCCAAAAATGCGACTTCTACTCCAGTGCGATTTATTTATGTTTTTTTCCTTCTTAATTATGTATTTTCGGCAAGTGCGACTTATACTCCGAAAAATATGGTAACTTATTTTGACCCCTGTGTGGAAGTTAATATTCTTATGTGTTTGCTTGAACCTAAATCACTAAAGGATTCTGATGGTGGCAGTTAGACCCTAGATTATTTCTGTTAATTAAATCCTGTGGGGTTCCACTGTATTCTGGAGTCTTTGAAAAAAGGTCATGCAGCAGTATGCATTATTTGAGGGATTAAAAAGCACACAAATACTCTGCAAACAGTGCCATCAATTATAAATAATAATAAAAATAGACAAACATTCAAGGGGTTGTCAGCAGAGTCTAGTATGTCCTCCATGATAGAGTTGGCATACTCCAGCCTTCCTTGCAGCGAGCTCTTCTTCTTTAACCCTGTCAGATTGACTAAGTGGATCTTGAGCCAGTCCAGACCCTTTGGTCCGAGTGGCTTCCCCTCTGCAAACAGCAGCACAGACCGGGTCACATCGTTTCCAAGGTGATTAAAGTACGGAGGAACCGGGTAAGTGCGTCCACGGAAATCCATGTTATGCGGGAACCAGAAGACCTCGTCTCTAATGTGGTTTGCGATGGATAGTTTATATAGAGCGTCCATGCGCAAGCTGTGCATTTCCCTGCATTTTTTTCTGGCATTGACCACTTCCCTTTTCAAGTGGGCCTTCTCGCTGACAGTGTACGAGGCGTCCCGGGGGTTGAAGTGGGTTACTTTGGGGGCTTCTGACAGAGGAGGAGGGATGTCTAACTTGTCGTTACCCCGATCATTAAAGATGGAGATGATTATGTCCAAGAGAGGTTTGTTAATCTTCCAGGCGCAGTTACCCAGCTGGTTAAGGGAGTCCAGAACCGCATGGAGGTTCTGGCAACGCTCCAGCAACTCGTAATGCTGGGTCGCCCCGTCAATCGTGCGCATCAGCTTGGTGGGTGTCATCAGATAAGCACCTAACCGGGCCGAGGTCCAGGGCACGGGAGGGCAGCGCATGGGCATTACGAAGGAGTCAAAGGTCAAATGAGTCTCTGTGGCTTCTTGTTGCATCTGGGTCAGAATGGGGTGGGGCTTAATGAAGCCAACCTAGGGGGAAAATACAAGTTTAATACATTTTGCGACAGTCGAATCAACTACAGTAGGTCCTCTATTGTACAAAAATGTACTGATATGTGTGCTTAAAGCCTGTGTATGACCATCAAACACAGACACGTTACCACTTCTGTTCTGAAAGCTACCCTAGATGTGCCAGCCTGTACATACATCCACCGCTGCAGGGGGGGAAAGCCTTAGCTACACATCTTAATATTAAGCCTGGAGCCACAATATCTCCATATCACACACTAAACCATGTTGTAGTTTTTAGCGCTTCCATATTGAATCTGCCAGATATAAGTTTGAACTATACGCCCACTTTATTACGAAAGGCAACAGCGGAGGATGCATGTGCATGTACGAGCCAGTCTGCCCCGCAACGAGAGGATAGAGAAAAATAAGGAACTTATTGACTCCAATGGCACACAAATCTCTGAATAAATCTCTAACATACGGTAGAGATTGGATATATTCGCTAACGTCTCTGATTGGAAAAACGTCACAAATGGGGCAAAATCCAAACAGCTCATTTGGAGGAAGTATGGAGAAAGGCAAGATTGTTTTATAAATATCCCTGCAATGGTTTTGTTTCAAATGTTTCTGACTTATGGACAAAAACAGGTACCAACAGGTAAGAAAAGTTGGTTTCTCATAATAGACCCCCTTTAAGTAAAATAAATGTCAGGTACTTAAAGGGGAACTGCACTTTTTTTAGAATTTTGCCTATCATTTACAATCATTATAAAAGACTTGATGACGGACGGATTTTTTTTTTATTGCATTAAAAATTCGTAAATAAAAGTCTGCTTACAGCAGAGCCAATGGGTATTACTATTCCGCCCATAAAATCAGGTAAATAACCATTAAAAAAGCGCCAACACTACTCAATTTACATTTTGTGACTTGAATATTAACCAAGTAGTAGTGATATTGTTATTATTAGCGCTAACATGGACAAATGGCGCCGATATTCGCCTCGGTCGCAGTGATCACTTCCGTGTCTCTGGAGGGGCGTGGCCTGCGGGCCTGCAGCAAAGCTGGGTGTGCCAGGACCGGCTTCGAAATCAGCGACAGGTGCGTAGACGACCCACCTGGGCCTTGTTATTTAGTCATTACTTATTGTGTAATGCAGTGTAAGCTCAGATTTATCCGAGAGCCAGATGCAGTCATCAAAATAGCCATAGGTTCCCTACCCCTGAACTAGATACTCAAAGCGCTCACAGAGAAGTGAGAACCTAACATTCATTCACTCCACATTCACACATTGGTGGTGGCAGGGTACATTTGTAGCCACAACTGCCCTGGGGTAGACGGAAGGAAGAATTGAATACATCCAGCATTAAGGCTAGAGTTTGGGCAATACAATTTAATACACTTTTGTGAGAACTCAGATGTATTATAGGACCTTTAAAAGTATCGACCAAAGAAATCGACCAATAAAACATGTTTTGTAATGATTTACATTAGCAATTAAAAGGCTGGTGTGTTGAATTACAAGCAAACACCTCTTTCCATAGCAAACAATACACAATAGTTTTGAAGAAAGGGTTACTGTGTTATATAAATACAGCATGAGACCTAAAGAGAAGCTTCATGGAGAAATACAGCAACCTGAAAGCAAGAATAAATAAGCCCAGCATTGCTTTGCACGACATGCTGTGTGATAAAGTCATTAGGAAGCTCCCCTGATGAGCTCACCTCCACAGAGAGAAAGAGCAAAGAGTTGAGGGAGAGGAGTCACAGCAAAGGCAGGGATATGGCAAGAACGCTCTAGTAAATCTCAAGGTGAAAGTTCTGTTATCACTCAAGTTAAATGACATCAATTCCCCCAACTTTTCTCTTTCCCTTAGACATGGTCACTCATCGGCTGCGGAGTACGGTGGCAGCCAATCAGCGAGCCAATTAAAAGGCATGCTTAAAAAAAGGGATTAGCCTGGATTCTTTTCATCGCACTCCACCGTTCTCTAAGCCCGAATCGCGCGGGAGGGAAAGCGTTTTTATAATTTGCCCTCACGGGAGCGCTGCCCTGGTTCAGAGGATACAGAAGGTGACAGAAAAAGCCATGGGTAAGTGTTTTTAGATGTTTTCAATCATCATTAATCTGTGAAAACGTCAATCTCATATTCACGGTATTGGCATTATAATCAATTCTGTCAATTGTGTTGAGGAAAAATGCGAGTGCAGTACTCGGGTCCAACCAGCAGAAGACTACTAGTTGGCTGTAAAAAGAGTTTGAACTACATCCATGCGAAACTCATCTACAGCAAAACTCCTTATTGCATTATTCTAACACTCGAAGGAAACAGGAATTCTGAAAATTTTGAGGGATTATCCAAAGCGATTAAAAACTGTGATCGATTATGTGTTACGGTTGTTCATCAAGGATATGACGTCAAAGGCACACTTTTAATCCTTTAAATACTCACGCTTTTATTGAGAATGCTTACAAAAAAGTTATTCAATATATTTTGTACTATTCTGAAGTGTTCAAATATCAACCCATAAATTCAAATTTCACATAATTACCTTATAGTGGAATACGTAAATGAGCAAGTAGAGCAAAATAAAATGACAGCAGTGTGCCGTTTTAGTCCAGTAGAGATGAGATCATCACAACAAGCTGGAGTTATTATTGCTACTCTTCCTATTAAACTTGTATTTTTCTTAAATAAACACTGTCAACAAGGAATGCCCAAAATGTGGGCCAAAGGCCTTTTTTTTTAAGTGGCCAACGGCTTGTTGTAAGAATAAAATTGGTTATTAAAAGATGTACTATTATTTTCTTCTATAATACAGTTTATACAGTATATTGTCCAATGCTGAAATGATGTGTGCATCTTTAACACATACATTATGTTTTACATTTATTTCCCTTACTGTACTGTAAATGAAAAGAAACAATTGTTCTTCATGTCTATGTACTTTTTTGCCAGTCTCAATGTGAAATGGGTCTTAAATTAGATTTATTATGGTCTAGAAGAGTCTTAAAAACCTGAGCTACAAAATAAATAACAGGTTACAAAGTTTACAAGTACCGTATTTTTCGGAGTATAAGTCGCACCTGCCGAAAATGCATAATAAAGAAGGAAAAAACATATATAAGTCGCACTGAAGTATAAGTCGTATTTTTGGGGGAAATTTACTTGATAAAACCCAACACCAAGAATAGACATTTAAAAGGCAATTTAAAATAAATAAAGAATAGTGAACAATAGGCTGAATAAGTGTACGTTATATGACGCATGAATAACCAACTGAGAAAGTGCCTGGTATGTTAACGTAACATATTAGGGTAAGAGTCATTCAAATAACTATAACATATAGAACATGCTATACGTTAACCAAACAATCTGTCACTCCTAATTGCTAAATTCGATGAAATCTTATACGTCTAGTCTCTTACGTGAATGAGCTAAATAATATTATTTGATATTTTACGGTAATGTGTTAATAATTTCACACATAAGTCGCTCCTGGGTATAAGTCACACCCCCGGCCAAACTATGAAAAAAACTGTGACTTATAGACCTAAAAATACAGTGTATCGGATTTCGGTATAGGCTAATAATCAAGGGCAACGGAAGTGAAAAAGTTGGGAAACCCCCCTTATTTTGCAACCATTTCAAAATGGGTCAGGCATCAAGTTTGGCAACATATTCAAAAATATGTCAGTATTGTACTATTTTTAGTAGTATGTTACAGTGCATTAGTTTGAGTGAAAGCATACAAAATTCTGCTGAAAACAGGCTCTTGGTTGAGACGTTCATACATACATACATACACAACATACATTCATTACATACAATTACCTGTCGGGTGCTGCGAAAGGTGTACATGTGGTAAAGGATGGGGATTCGCTTACTGACGTGGGCCGGGTTCAGGATGTCGCTATTGATTTTTAAGGTCTTGACCATTAAGTCCAACATGTACGTTCCCAGCTCCAGAATGACCGTTTGTGGCCAGCTGGATTCACAGCCATGCAGTGTGGGCCCGGAAGGGTATTCAGCCTCCAGCTTGCTCCACTGCTCCCTGGGAAGAACGTTGAACACCTGGTCGGAGGGGTCAATAACAGTCCTGGATTAAAATAATGTCATTAATGTTAATATTACATATACTATTATATTTCAGTTGCATGGTTTCATTGCTTCAAAATATAAAAGCTTAAATAATAAAAACAAATAGTTTTGACGCTCCAAATTAAGTCCTTGATTTAATTAATTGTTGAGTCTTCTGTAGTCTACCCAGTGTACGGTTTACTAATTAGTCCCGTGTCAAAATACATTAGCATGGTTGAAAGCAACCCCTGACATAGTTTTTTTTTTATTAACTCCAATTGATGGCCGTAGCTGCATTTGAATTATTATGCGTGATCAGCATCCAGCAGTTTTATCTACCTCTGCATGAGTTATTAAATATTTTTCTCACTACTCAGCTGTTGGCATGAAACTCATGCGTATTACACTTTCTGTAATGTGGTTTACAATGAACTCATTTTCAATTCAATTCCACTTTCTCATGCAGAACAAATCATGATTTAAGTTAAACACGACGAGTTGAGTTTATACCTATTTTGGTTTCACCCCCGTGCGTCGGTAAGGTTGGCGGGGTTGGGGGTGCGGGGGTGTAAAATATATTCAGGAATTGTCATGGATACAAAGGATTCTGGGTATTTGTTGTGTTGCGTTTATGTTGTCTTACTGTGAGGATGTTCTCCCGAAATGTGTTTGTCAATCTTGTTGGGTGTGGCTTCACAGCGTAGCGCATATTAGTAAGTGTTAAAGTTGTTTATATCACAACCATCAGTGTACTCTGTATCACCCAGTATGCCTTTCAATCTTGAATGTGTAATTGCGGAAGCTGCACATAACATGTTGCCGGACCAACAATCGGTTCGTACATGTTGTTGAAGGTGTCTAAGGCAATGGCTTCACAGCACGCCCATATTCTTGTCATCAGGATGAACGCAATTGGATAGTCGCGGGAACGTTAGCGGCTCCCATTGTCTTCATTACTCTGTGAAGCAGGTTTAAATAGCTCTTTGAGTAGTAAAAGCGGACAACCTCTGATGTATTTCAGCGGGTGGTTGGCGGGCGGGTACGGTCCTGATAAAATGTTGGTTCGGGTGGACGGCGGGTGGATGACGACTTTGGTTCTGCGGATGCGGATGATATAATTGCCTATCCGCGCATCTCTAGTACCTGTGATGAAAATTACAGACATCTGTCATCATTTTAAGTGGGAAAACTTGCACAATCGGTGGCTGACTAAATACTTTTTTGCCCCACTGTACATATATATATATATATATATATATACGTATACATATATGTATAAGAAAATGAATGGATGGATGGATGGATGCTATATATATCCATTTTATACCGCATACATATATATACATATACATATACATATATATATATATATATATATATATATATATATACATACATACATATATATATATATGTACATACATACATACATACATATATATACATATATATATGTACATACATACATATATATAAATATATATATACATACATACATACATATAAATATATATATGTACATACATACATACATACATACATATATATACATACATATATGTATATATATATATATATGCAGGTGCTAGCAAAACATACCATACATGAACTATGAATGCTTCCACCCGGCATCTTCCAACTTTTTATGATCATGTAGTTACACCATAAAGTTGTTTCAAGATATTTTTTTGTTTACCTTGGTATCTTTGGCCAGCAGGTCTATGTAAGTGTTGTAAATATTGCCCAACTTTTCCAACACCTCGCTGCGGTGCTTCTGAAGGACCGAGTACTTTGTGTAGACCCGGGTGCCCAGACCTTTGGCTAAAATTAGCAAGGACTCTCCGCTGGGAGGAATGCTGGCGATACTCTGGTAGAAGAAAACATCAAAAGACGAAAACACGCTTGAGTCAACTAATCAGGACTGTGTTTTAACCTCTGTCATTTCATTGAGCCGCAGGCTGCATTACCTGTATCATGATGTCAACATACGCGCTGTCCTCCATCACGCAGAAGTAGGGATAAAGATTAAGTTTGAAACCCTTGGTGTTGGTTTTGGCCTGGAGCATTTTGCCTTCTCTCCAGGCCTGGAGGAGGACCTTGCGCCAATTAGCCCGCTGCTCCACCAGCAGTGCCCTCTGAAAGGACGACAAAGCTTGTTTCCCACTTTACATTACATTACATTCACAACGGACCTTGCCTTTGTTTGGGAAGTTACATATTGTTAAACTTCCCAGTTTCTTTGCATTTAGCATACGTTTTGTTTCATCGGCAAGCTTTTTTATTTCTCCTTCTAAAAAACTTTTTGTCGTTCACCTGATTTAATGGTCACCTTAAAGTATGTAAACTGGGATGTATTTGGTAGACTATTACTGCGTTGTAATTATGTGAATTGTATACTGTAAAACCTTATTTCTCCCTCTTGAATACTACTGTGCAAGGCTCAAGAATTACTCCCTTGTAAAATAACCTATGTTCTAAATCAGCAGTTCCCATGCCAAACAACTAACTCCAAAATGTAATGTAAAATATGATCGGTAATAAAGCAAACATTTTTGTTTCATCCTTGTAGCTAGTTTGAGTGTGGTCATTTTCAATAAAAAAAGTTACAGACATTAAGACTTGAAGAAAAAGACACAATCTAGCTGAAGGGGTGACTGTGTGGCTGTCGTCTCTCCGGGGCCCTCTTTTACAATACATTATTATTCCGCCCCGCCTGCATGTCTGTAAATGCTTCCTGGCCACCGGGGACTCTCGGCCTACTCGCTTCCCACATAGCCCATCTGCAGGGGCAGACGAGCCAGCCTGGTTTGTAAATGCCATTGTTAAAAAGGGGCAAGACAGAATTTTTTTTTTCTCCCAGCAGTCTGGCAATATTGTTATAATTTGCATTTGAATTTTGTCCCTTTGATGTAGCTCAAAAAGGTAAGGACATTTTTATAAACAGGAGGCAGTGAAGCCGCACGAATAAAACATCTTGTTGAATTAAAACATTTGTGACAGAGTCCATCAAACATAAGCATCAATATCTTTCTTTGTACATGTATTTTTTGTTTTACTTTATGATAATCAGATCTATGTAGGTCAGGTACCCTTTTTAATATATGATAAGATGTCATTACTCAGTCACCTCTAGTTAATTCCCAAATTATTCATATGCAGACCAAACCTTTTTTGTCCAGTCCAGCCACTCAGGCAAATCATATTGTTGATCTGGACTGTATCTGCGGTACAGATACAAAAGACAAGTGTGGGATACTTCTCTTGTTGTCTTATATGTATTTGATGTTATTAAATTGATTTAATTAATAACAACCGAAAAACTGTGACTGACGCTAAAAAGACCATAGAGACCAGCCAGTGCCATATTTTGAGTTAACATGCATTTCGATTTGTTGTGTCTGCATATGATGTGTATTAAGTATGTTATTATATTATTATGGTTATCACACAATGTCTTAAGTCCAGTGTCACTTTTAGCAACCCATTTAACCAATAACAAAATCACATTTGGCAAAGATATGATGAATAATTCAGGGTTTAACTGTATGCATAATTGTTGCCTGTATTTTCGGTTCCTGGAGCAGGGTTTGTCAAAAAATATAAACATTTCTAGGCTGTAAACACAGATAAGCCACGGGATAAATTGGCATAAATAGTAATAAGAAGATGTTTCATACCATTTTGGCCATGTTTTCTGTGATGGGTTTGTCCGCCTCCACAGAGTCAATAGTGACAGTGCATGCCTGCTCCACGCTGAGCTGGAATTTGAAACGTTCCTGGAGCTCCTCCCGAGTGAAATCAAGCTTTGGGTATTGGTGATTATACCTCTGAAATACACAAAGTAAAATTAATTTGATAGCTGCATGTCTTTAGAGAGCAAGAAGTAAAGAAAAATAGCAGAAAAAGGAAATCCAAAATCTCTTAGGACTCAACTCTGTGAGTTGAATGTAAATCAAACTGCATTTATATGAATGTTATCTATTTAACATTATATGTGACACCGGCAGGCCGTGTTCTAATAAGCTATGTGCCCCTGCCACCAACATAGACTGCAAGGCGAGAGTGTTTGCTATTCCGCTATCTAGTGAGCCAGTTTATTTGGGCAGCCGTTAAGTCGCTAATGACGTCAGTTCTAAATTATGAAACACAAAAACCTCCAGTGAGTCAATAGAAAGCATAATGAAATAAACCCCGAAAATAGGGTGTAAGGATGGAGACTAAAAATACAACACTTGGAAGGAATAGCTGTTAAAGGAAGAAAATTGGAGGGAAAGGGCAAAGACGTGAAAAAAGGGAGCAACCTGAGCTTCTTGGACGCTATTCAAAATCGCTATACTCTAGTTTGTTCACTCACTGAGCATTATCAGTCCTAAAACTGTAAAGGCTGCTACATGAAGCATTTGATCCTCCTCCGTTACGGCTGTTTAAGGAGGCTAACTCAACTAAACCAGTATCTCTTAGGGCTCTGGTTCACTCTTCCTTCCACTCTTCTCCTTCAGCTTTTAGAAAAATCCAATCGTTAAAACTTCATTCAGAATTTGGGTTCAGTTTAAGCACTATTTTGGATTACAGACAATTTCTAGTCTTGCACCCACACTGTCAATACTGCTTTCCCTACCTTCCTGGTTAATAGTGCCTTTTTAAGATGGTCAAGTCTGGGGATCAACAACATTAAAAACGTATACATTGACAAACCTTTTGCCTTTTTCCAGCAACTTTGTGATGCATTCTCGCTCCCCTTTTTTTTTCTGAAATCTACACATTCGCAGTTTGTTCGTAATACTTTCCCTGCATTTCCAGATTTACCGACTGACACAGTCGGTAAATCATATTGTATATATTATAGGTGTTACTGACACCGCTTCCAACTTTAAAAGGACCAATTACAAGTATTTATAACCAACATTTTATTTTATGTCCCGAGTCTATTTAATGAGGTGACTTTGGTAGGATGATTTACGATTGTCCCGATCTGAGGATAGCTGGACAGAAATTTAAAGTAGAGTTCATAAGTCCTCTAATTGTGCTAGACACAGCCTTATTCAATGTAATCTAATACAAAACCCAAAACCAGTGAAGTTGGCAAGTTGTGCAGATCGTAAATAAAAACAGAATACAATGATTTGCAAATCCTTTTTAACCTTTATTCAATTGAATAGACTGCAAAGACAGGATACTTAACGTACAAACTGTTATTTTTTGCAAATATTAGCTCATTTGGAATTTGATGCCTGCAATATGTTTCAAAACAACTGACACAAGTGGCAAAAAAGACAGAGAGTTGAGGAACGCTTATCAAACACTTATCTGGAACATCCAACGGGAGAACAGGCTGATTGGGAACAGGTGGGTGCCATGACGGGGTATAAAAGCAGCTTCCATGAAAAGCTCAGTCATTCACAAACAAGGATGGGGCGAAGGTCACCACTTTGTGAACAAATGCGTGAGAAAATTGTCGAACAGTTCAAAAACAACATTTCCCAAGGAGATATTGTAAGGAATTTAGAGATTTCACAATCTACGGTGCGTAATATCATCCAAAGGTCCAGAGAATCTGGAGAAATCACTGCACGTAAACAGCAATGCTGAAAACCAACATTGAATGCCCGTGACCTTCAATCCCTCAGGTGGTACTGCATCAAAAAGCGGCATTAGTGTATAAAGGTTATCACTACATGGGCTCCGGAACACTTCAGAAAACCACTGTCAGTAAGTACAGTTTGTCGCTACATTTGTAAGTGCAAGTTAAAACTCTACTATGCAAAGCGAAAGCCATTTATCAACAACACCCAGAAACGCTGCCAGATTCGCTGGGCCCGAGCTCATCTAACATGGATTGATGCAGAGTGGAAAAGTGTTCTGTGGTCTGACGAGTCCACATTTCAAATTGTTTTCTGAAAACTGTGAGCGTCGTGTCCTCCGGAGGAAAATTACCATTTCGACTGTTATAGGCGCAAAGTTCAAAAGCCAGCATCTGTGATGGTATGGGGGTTTAGAAGGCTGAAAGGTACATACAGGTTTTGGAGCAACATATGTTGCCATCCAAGCAACGTCTTTTTCATGGATGCCCCTACTTATTTCAGCAAGACAATGCCAAGCCACATTCTGGATGTGTTACAACAGCGTGGCTTCGTAGTAAAAGAGTGCGGGTACTAGACTGGCCTGCTTGTAGTCCAGACCGGTCTTCCGTTGAAAATGTGTGGCGCATTATGAAGCGTAACATACGACAACAGAGATCTGGACTTGAGCTGTACATCAAGCAAGAATGGGAAAGAATTCCACCAGAAATGCTTCAAAAATTGTTTTTTCTCCATTCCCAAACGTTTACAGAGTGTTTTTAAAAGGAAAGGCGATGTGACATAGTGGTAAAAATGCCCCTGTGCCAACTTGTGTTGCTGCCATTAAATTCTAAGTTAATGAGTATTTGCAAAAAAAAAAAAATGTTTCTCAGTTCCAACATTAAATATTTTGTCTTTGCAGTCTATTCAACTATATATACGTAAGTATATAAGTTTAAAAGGATTTTGAAATCATTGTAATCTGTTTTCATTTAGGATTTACACAACGTGCCAACTTCACTGATTTAGGGTTTTGTAAATCGTACTTATTATAGCAAGGTATAACCTTGGTATAACCTAGCTAAGATGTAAGGAATAATATCTGTATCGTGTTATCGGTGCCAACTGATAACAGTCCATCCCTGAACAGTATAGGACGGAAATTTTTAACACTTTGTCTGTGGTTACTAGCGAAAGGATTGAACCACTATTTGGGTAGCACCTCAGTCCTCTACCTTTACAAATAAAAAAAATCTTGTAGCATTTACTACTTTATTAGCTAGAAAACTCATTGTGTTAAATTTGAAGGCAACGGCGCCTTCCTTCCACACCCACTGGATTAAAGATGTTCTCTGTATTTTCTTAAATTGGAAAAGATTTGGCTGACATTGGATGGTTGTTCTGCAAAGTTTCAAGAACTGTGGGGTGCCATTCTGAGCTATGTAGGAAAAACTGATCTCCAAATCAACCCTAATTGAAAAAAGCGGTAGAAAGTAGATGGATGGAATCACAATTGAAATGTAGGTGGTTGATGGGTCCTTTATGTGCTTGTGGGTTAAAATGTCTCTAAGGCAGGGGTGACAAACGTAAAGCCCGCTCGCAAAATGAGTTTGCTAAGTATACAAAAGAGCTGCAAATTTTTAATGACATAAACTGTTCTAAATGTGTCCAATGGATGTCCCAATAGCAGTTTAAGTGTAACACACATCACACTGTTTAAAGATGACATGTCAGGAATGTCACTTTAAGCGCCCTCTGGATTGGCTGCTGCTACTCCATTCTGCACAGGTGCAAGCAATTAGCTGCTTTTGTTGTGGCTGGCCTCAGCCTAATGCTGTAGCAACGTAAAATACATTTTATATTGTAAATTATCCACTCAACAGATAAAAAAACGTAACAGTAAGAAGCAAAGACTTAAGTCAACATGACCATTATCTTGGTAGTTAAAATTCCGTGTAGCTTCATTGTCAAAATGTGTGTTTCTGCATTTGTTGTTTGTTCTATTTTGTTTAATGCTTAAATCTACCATGCTCACATTGGTTAAAATTGTAGTTATGTTACCTTTAATTCGGCTACATAGTGTCACTTTGACAGTTATTTTGATTATGTTAAAATTGTAATATCTAAATGATGATAGATGAATGTGTTGTGGAGGTTGTGGATGTCACCAATGTGGCGGTTTGAGAAAACCCTTGGTTGCTTTTCCAAAGACTTCAATGGTGAACTGCCAACATGACAATGCTAAGAAGGAAGTGCTTGAAGTTTAATGGCTTTGTAAAAAACTGAGACAAAGTCTCAGTTCATTGTATTCTTCATGGTGTTTTAAAACAGCACCAATTTCAATTTTTAAGTGTTTTGCCATGAGGATTATTTGAAATGTGTACATTTTCACTTGTAGTTGCTTGTTCTATTTTTGGCCAAAGTAAGACAGACAAAACAGTTTTGAAGTTGTCTTTATTTTTGAATTATTATGCCATGATTTTCCAGCCCGGTCTGTGTGGGAATAGATTATCCTCCATTTGGACCCTGAACTAAAATGAGTTTGACACCCTTGCTCTAAGGTCAAACAGGAATGCATCTGTCTATGGTTTCTTACTTTATTTATTATATATTTTTTAGTATCATATATGTTTTTTTATATTACATAGGCTCCTAACATGCAACTCAAGAGATTTCATGTCTTCTTTTGATATAATTTTGCTGATTATTGCTGTCAGCTTTTTGACCTTATATTGAAAATCTCCGAAAATGTGGTGTTTTCAAGGACTGTATGCTATTTTCATCAAAATAACAAAGGCAAGACATATCTTACTTTGCATTTAAATACTTTATATCACATATTAGTTTCATTGCTGGCATGAGTTGACTTTTGCACGATATACTAAGAGTTTGGGTTTCACCTGTATAAATGACAAATCAAATTAATTCATGAAAAATTACCATACTTTTTCACCCTTATTTAAAACTCTTGTCGGAAAATATTCTCACTTAAAGTTTGAGTTTTTTATTTAATTCAATAGTGCTTATTACTTTCTTTATCAAAGTTCTGTCATTTGTGACTTCCTTTGGCTACATGGAATTTTTCTTTGCAGTCGTACTCAAAAAAAGCACAGAGACTGAGTAACCAATGCATGGGATTCTTTGTTTGAGCACCTGATTCCGCGGACTGGTATAGGGGGCCAGCAAACTAGATTGTTATGTGTAAAGTTTGACTGTAGGATAACCTTGACGGTGCACGAAAACTGGAGCGAACTTTTGGCAAAAATACAAAAGGTTGGGTATATAAGACGAGAACTGAGTTATCACTGTATCTGTTAGGGCTCACACTCGTTTTGAAAAAACAGACTTTCAATAGCATATTTTATGACATTCTCTACTCTTTGTACTGTCATAACCAAAGTGAGCTCAACATGTTTGAAAATATTTTTTTAAGAATTTGGTCAAACCTTGAAGTGTTATACTTTGAAACCAACGTTTATTTATTGAAGTGGCATCATTGGAACTTGAAACTACTATTTGAGGGAATTCTATATATCGTCGGGGCTAACAACTGCCAACACAGCCCAAACTACGAGTTTGGTACCTTTTTGTAGAAGTCTTCAACCAACGACGAATAGCTTTGGATTGCGGGGAGGACAGGGGTAGTAGGCTGGTAGTCGGGGTGAATGGTGTGTACTGCTTTCAGCACCATGTCCCTTTCATCAAGCTGGAAAACACACTGGCTGAAGATGTCGTCCAAAGAGAAGCCGTCTTCCTTCATGTGGCTCAAGCACCTGTACAAACACACACACAGAGGCTGCGATGCTTCTTATGCCAACCTAATTCATTCTTTTGGCCTCTAAGTTACAGGCTATCAATGATTTGTGCTTGCACGGGCCTCTGGGACAAATGGATGCTGGCGACATTAGTCAAATGTTTATTCAAAGAGAATTTGGAGGTCTACTGGAGAGAGCACCGGCTCTCTGACTGAACTGCATAATGCAGGTAATGCCAACATGTGTACGGCATACAAATGAGATGTGGAATCAGATAATTATTTTGTGATGCAAAATAATAACCAAAAAGCTCTAGTGCAGCCATCACCAAATGGCAGACCATGGGAATGGATTTTCCTGAATGGACCCCAATTAAAGTCAATGGAAATATAATAGGGCTGCAAGTATTGATTATTTAAATAATCAATTAGTTTGATTAATCGAGTAATTGGAGAAAAACACACTTTTAGCCTCAATGTCTATTTTAGGTGAAAATACTTGAAATAAACAAAACATGTTCTGCTTAAATCAATACACATCATCAACTTTTATATTGCACTCTTAACAAAATATATTCACTGTTTGCTGCCACACAGATCCCTGCACCCACACACCACCACGCTCATGTGCACTTTATTGCAGTAGGAGCGCAGAAACAAGGGCCGCATATTTAAAGTTCCGAGCACTCTATGTGGTCCGGATTTTATTAATTTGTATTAGTTACACAAATTAAATAATTCATCTAAGCAACATGATATAAATCAAATCCTTTCTCTCATCATATTGATCGGTTTAATTGTTGCAGTCCTAACATATAATATAATAATTACAGATTAGAACATTGCTTCTAGACCGTTGTAGATGGCAGGGATTAGGGGTGTGGGGAAAAATCGATTAGAATACGAATCGAATACATTGTGCGATTCAAAATTGATTTTCATTTTTTAAAAATCGATATAGATATATTTTTTTTAATCAATCCAACAAACCACTACACAGCAATACCATAACAATGCAATCCAATTCTAAAACCAAACCTGACCCAGCAACACTCAGAATTGCAATAAACAGAGCATTTGAAAAGACACAAACACGACACTGAACAAACCAAAAGTAGTGAAACAAAAATTAATATTATCAACAACAGTATCAATATTAGTTATAATTTCAGCATAGCAGTGATTAAAAATCCCTCATTGACATTAACATTAGACATTTATAAAAATTAAAAAAAGAACACTATTGTCACAGTGGCTTACACTTGCATCGCATTTTATATGCTTGACAACACACTGTGTCCAATGTTTTCACAAAGATAAAATAAGTAGTATTTTTGGTTCTTTTAATTGTTAAAACAAATTTACATTATTGCAATCAGTTGATAAAACATTGTCCTTTACAATTATAAAAGCTTTTTTTTTTTTTAAATCTACAACTCTGCTTGCATGTCAGCGGACTGGGGTAGATCCTGCTGAAATCCTATGTATTGAATGAATACAGAATCGTTTTGAATCAGAAAAATATCGTTTTTGAATCGAGAATCGAATCGAAAAAAATCGATATATTATCTACTGGTGACCCCAAGAATCGATATTGAATCGAATCGTGGGACACCTAAAGATTTGCAGCCCTAGTAGGAATGTTCCGATCAGGGTTTTATGTTGCCGATTCTGATCATCAAGAGCAGAGATCGGTCGATACCAATCACATGTATTAACTGTCAATATTTTCACTGACATTATTACGATATCACCACCATATTACATACAATTGTTTTAACAAAACAAAGTCAATAATAGACAATAAGTAGACATAAGCAAATATTACTCTATTACTCAGTAATATCCTTTCATTTTTGCCCTCAAAGTCCTTCTGTCTCCAGGGAGTTATTCCCCGAGTTTTTAAACATTAACAAAAAAAGACTACAAATTATTGAGAAAATTAAAAAAGCTATCTCATTACTCTTGGTCTGTTTACGCCACTGCTACAACACAAACAAAAAAATGTAAAACTTTAACATTAGATTTATTGTTGCAGCTTGATGCAGCTATTCAGATGGGACTGTAATGATTCATCTATTAAATTTGATTAGAATTAAGCTTTGATTTGTTTTATGTTGCTTTAATGAGAAAAATAGAGCACAGAGAAGAGGTACACCTGTGGTAATGTGCTTACTATATAACACGCTGCAAGTTTTATGGTCTGTGTGTGTGTGGTATGAACAGCAGAGAGGCGAGGAAGAAAAGGACAAAAGAAAGCAAAGGGCCCAAAGAAGATTAGAGAAGTTTTTTGCGATTAATTAAAACTGAAAAAGACATATGTGGTGAAATGTTTGCATTGTCAAATTGAGCTGGCATTTCACAATATCACTTTATCGCTGATGCAACACGTAACGAGAAAGTATCCTGCACATAAAAGAGCAGCAAAGCAGAAACAAGGTAAAGGTATTTTGGTAGCTAACGACATATTTATCATGTTTGACTTGCAAAACAAATGTTTTATTTAAACATATGTAAGGACATGTTAGCATTTTCAGTTTTTAATGCTAACGTGTGGTTTTCCAGAAATCCAACAGTACTCCATCATATTTATATTTTTTCAAAAGTGTATGTGTTAAATTGTTAAAACACTGCCATTCAATTTATCCTACTTGATTATAGAATGTTTTAGTTAAATTTGGTTCTTTATTTATTTTCTATGACCTGGTTTTAGGCTAGTTTTTTTTTTAAGCTTTTTAACTTTAAATAAGTATTACTCAGTATTATGATGGTAAATGTGAATTGTCAATGGTATGTATGTGCATTTATAAGTAGAAAGAAAAGAGGTCATCAGAAATATCCTTGTTTACGTTCAACTATATTCCCTTCAGGACAATTCGAAGCTATAACCTGTTAAATGAATCGAACAAATTAATCGATAGATTACTCGATTACTGAAATAACCAATAGCTGCAACCTTAATGCAAAGTGCTGCATGTGTATCGTTCTAACCATAGATGACAATTCACAGTGCAGCTCACACTGGTGTATGTACTGTATGTGCATGAATGTCTACTGATTGTCTGAAGGGCAGTAGGCGCAAACTGGCAGCCAAGCCTCCATCAGTCTACCCCAAGGCAGCTGTGCCTACAAATATAGCTTACCACCACCATTTTGTGAGCGTGGAGTGAATAAATGATGGGTTCTCACTTCTCTGTGCGCACTTTGAATGTCTAGTGTATAGAAAAGCGCTATATAAATCTAATCCATTGTTATTATTATTAAATATTCATTTAAATCATATAGAAGCACTTTGTGAGATGTACTTCCTATTATTCAAAGACATTTGGTTCTGTTTTCTCTAGATCACAATGGAAGTAAATGTCTGTCCATTCCATTCATTTTCTACTGCTTATCCCTTACAGGGGTCGCGGGTGTGCTGGAGCCTATCCCAGCTGCACACGGGCAAAAGGTGGGGTACACCTTGGACAAGTCGCCACCTCATCTCAGGGCCAACACAGATAGACAGACAACATTCACGCTCACATTCACACACTAGGGCCAATTCAGTGTTGCCAGGCAACCCAAGTGCATGTATTTGGAGGTTGGAGGAAGCCGGGGTACATGGAAGGAACCCATGCAGTCACGGGGAGAACATGCAAACTCCACACAGATAAATCCCGAGCCCTGGACCTGACCCGGGAACTTAGTATTGTGAGGCACACGTACTAACCCCTGTCCCACCATGCTGCCCGGAGGTAAATGTCATTGTGTTAAATCAAAACAAATATTATTGAAAAAATTGGGAGATTTAATTTGATATTCATACGGGCAAGCTTGTTTGATTTGATATGAGGTTTGTACCTTTGCAGAAGATTTTCATAAACGGCCCTTAATCAATTTTAATTGCAAAACCCTTTCTCCAATGTGATACAAATCTAGGTTATCATAAACGATTGAACGTGTCCAATCAAAAGATAAACAGACAAAGTATCTGGATGATGAAACGTATGTTTTTTGCACATGTTCAAACAAGTATCTTATTCCAGTAAACTCAGTAAAAACTCTTTCATGCCCTCAGTAAATTGTAAGAAGCAAGAATTTCAGGTCAGATTTGGAATGAAAGGAGGACTATGAAGCACTAACACCTTTTTACATACGGTATTCAAGGAGATATTCATCACAGGCATGTTGGACAAAGAATTTACATTTGCTGTTTTTGGTGTGGGCAAATGAGCAAGCCTCGAAACAAAAACGGGTTCAGTCCACCAGCTCGTCAGTATGTTCCAGAGGAACGAAAATATGACAAGAGAGGATGAACGATGGGAGTGTAATGAGCCTGGTGACTTGCTCTTGCGGCATCCCAGGGAGCAAAAACCTCGAGAGGAAGGGGAAAGGGATAAGCGAGGGCGTGTGAGAGTCACAATGACAGTAAAACAGGCAAAGGGTTGTTTTAAACAACATTGAGCTATCAAAGTAGTGCAATATAGATGTGGCTAAAAGTTCTACTGCAGTGTATGCAGGTGGGAAGGTCATGGTTGAGATGGAGACTATCCCGGTTGACTTTGGGTGATTCTGGTCTCCACTGGTCACCAATCAGAGGGCACATAAAGACTAAAGCAGTGTTTTTCATCTTTTCTGAGCCGAGGCACATTTTTTTCCATTTAAAAAATCCCGAGGCACACCACTAGCAGAAAATATTAAAACATGAAACTCAGTAGCCGATATTGACGGTAAAAAGTTGTTCTCGCAATTGTTGGATATGAATTCAAACCATGCCCAAGCATGCATCACTATAGCTCTTGTCTCAAAGTAGGTGTACTGTTACAACCTCTCACATCACACAGTGACTTATTTTGAGGTTTTTGGTGTTCTCCAGTTTGTAGTGTTTTGGTTCTTGTCTTGCGCTTCTATTTTGGTGTTGATTGTCATGTAAGGATGTACTTTGTGGACGCCGTCTGCTCCACACGCTGTAAGTCTTTGCTGTCGTCCAGCATTCTGTTTTGGTTATTTTGCAGCCAATCAGTTTTAGTTTTGTTCTGCATAGCCATCCCTAAGTTTCAATGCATTTTGTTGGGACGGCATAGTGCAGTTGGGAGAGTGGCTGTGCCAGCAACCTGAGGGGTTCCTGATTCAATCCCCAACTTCTACCAACCTCGTCACGTCTGTTGTGTCCTTGAGCAAGACACTTCACCCTTGCTTCTGATGGGTCATGTTTAGGGCCTTGCATGGCAGCTCCCGCCATCAGTGTGTGGAAATAGTCTCTAAGCGCTTTGATTACCTTGAAGGTAGGAAAGTGCTATACAAGTATAACCCATTTACTATTTGTTTATTTTTGGTTTAAGCATTATACCTTTTTACCTCCACTCTGCCTCCCGCTGTCGCCTGCATATTGTGATCACGACAAACCATGTTCCCAACGTCTACAAAGTGATTAGCTACCTGCTCCCACCAACTGATACGGAAGAGTATTACACGGTTACACTGCCGAGCTCTAACCAGCACAGACAATCAACAACGGCATATTTGCCGATTATAAATACTGGTTTGCAAAAAATATTTTTAACCCAATTAAGTGAAATTACATAATCTCCCATGGCACACCAGACTGTATTTCTCTGCACAGTGGTTGAAAAACACTGGACTAAAGTAAGGTGCCATCTGTGACCATGAAGATAGCATGACCCCTGCTGGTAGGCTTCATTACTGCGCCACATCAACCCTGTGATGTTTCTGTCAGTGTGTCCGTACCTCGAAATAAGTTGAGGAGGACAGTTAGCACTCCGGCCCATGCACTCCAGAGCAGCACTATAGGACACAGTATTCGGTCGCAGACCCGCCTCCTGTAGGAGAATAAACAAGCGACCAATCGGATTCAAGATGCCCTAGAATGGGGAAAAAAAGGAGAAAACTTACTCAACTCAGCGCCATTCTCACGGGGCAATAAAAAAACAATGAAAAGTGGATGTACTTTGGAGCAGTCAGCGTTCCCTTTGTATTGCGGTGTATATTTACTATGCACTAAAAATTAGTCAACACAACCATTATCACTAGTGAGTTCCAAGATAACTGTCTCGCCCGGTGCTGCATGAATGCCACAGGTACAGCGGAGATGCGACTAATTGAGGGGAAACGTACAGTGACATCATCCCTTTGGAAACTTTTTTTCCAATTTTTGCAGTTTTCTTACATAATAAACTAGCCTAAACACACTTCCGGGGTGTCAGGTGTCTTTCTGAGGATGATGAATGCGATGGAGTGACCAAGTGTGTCTTTTCCAGACCTGAACCTAATTGAGCACTGGTGGAAGGAGGGACAAGGACTGCAAGCTGTCCAACATCCACCAGGAGGATTAAGGCAGTGCTTGGTGACAATGGTGCTCACACTAAATCTTCCCACATTAGTCACAAGTTGGACTTAATTGTTGTTGCCAGCTATTTAAAGGCCTACTGAAACCAACTACTACCGACCACGCAGTCTGATAGTTTATAGATCAATGATGAAATATTAACATTGCAACACATCCTAATACGGCCGGTTTAGTTTACTAAATTACAATTTTAAATTTCCCGCGGAGTTTCTTGTTTAAAACGTCACGGAAGGATGACGCGTATGATGACGTGTGTTTGTGACGTTATTGGTTGGAGGGGACATTTTAGCTCAGCACCACTTACGGCTAAAGGTCGTCTCTTTTCATCGCATACATTACACAGTAATTTGGACATCAGTGTTGCTAAATCTTTTGCAATTTGTCCAATTAATAATGGAGATTATAAAGAACAATGCTGTTGGTGGAAAGCGGTGGATTGCAGGTGTATTTAGCACCGAGACACAGCCGGTGTTTCTTTGTTTGTTGTGAAGCTTTAGCACAGAGCGGTCAAGCGAACATGTTTCTCTACGTCAACCAGCATGTTTTTGGATGGGAAAATTGTGATATATATCTTACCGGAGACATCAGTGGATTATGCGTCTTCCTGCACTAGCTGTCAAAAAAGGCAGCTGTGAGCTTGGCTCCTCGGCTTCTCTCTGAGACACTGGCGTGTTCACCGCAGCCATCTGACTTTGAGGTATGTCTTTACAATCTCACTAAAACACTATTAAAACAATAAGCAGATAAGGGATCTTCCAGAATTATCCTAGTAAATGTGTGTAATTACATCTGAAACGCTCACACGGCCGTCGTCCGGAGCCGTCGCTTTTCACTTTTTTTTTTTTTCTACTAGTCCTTCCCTATCAATACCCTCGGGGGAAATTAATGGGGAAATTGTCCCTTTCTTGGTCCGAATTACTATACTGCTGGTGGCTCACATTATAAACAATGTGAGGATGTGAGGAGCCCTCACACCGGTGACGTCACGCGCAAATACTTCCGATAAAGGCAAGGCTTTTTTATTAGCGACCAAAAGTTGCAAACTTTATCGTCGATGTTCTCTACTAAATCCTTTCAGCAAAAATATGGCAATATCGCGAGATGATCAAGTATGACACCTGCTATCCCTGTTTAAATAAGAAAATCTCATTTCAGTAGGCCTTTAAACAACGGCTGCTGTGTGTTGACTCATTTTCAGTAGCTCGTAAATCCATGTACACAGACCACACACAAATATAAACAAGTTTCATTTGTGTATCGTCCCTTGAAAATATTTCTATATTACAGAATGACTTATCAACAGACCTTCTTGGCCCAGACTCGCATCATGATGTTGTAGACGTCTGTGTTGAGAAGTTCTCGTCGACTCCTAAGTCTGTGCTGCCTGAGAAGGAAATGCTGCGCCAAGTCAATGTTCCCCGCAAACACACACGCCTCCAGGTAAGACACGATGCTGGAGCGGAGGTTCCTCGAAGGTAATTCTGCAACCTGCCGAAGTCCCTCCGTTTGACTTAAATAAGACAAATGGTGTACTTTCTGGCTAAGTTTCCTTTCCAGCTCCTTCACCCATGCGAGCTCCTTTGCTGTGAATTGGGGTTTTGCACTAGGGTCTTCTTTCTTGGACTCCTTTTTTTTGGGTTTCTGTTTTTTTTGTGATGCTGATTTTGTGATGATGGTCCCTGCTGTAGCAGCAGAAATCTTGACGGGTGAAACACCAGCACTAATCTTATCAGACCTTATGTTCATGTCGCTCTTTGAAGTTGATATTGTTTTAAAAGTTGTTTGACAAGGGACTTTGACTTCTTTCTGAGACTGTTTTTTTTTGCTACTGTGTTTTGTTTGTGTTGATGATTTTGATTCTGTGATAATAGTCTCTTTTGTAGCAGCAGAAGTATTGATGGGCGAAACAACAGTACTAATCTTATCAGACCTTATGACCGTGTTGTTATTTGGAGATGATATTGTTTTAAAAGATGTGGCAGGATGTCTATGTTTGACTTGACTCTTTAGTTGTTTTTCTTTCGGTTTCTCTGTGACATTCTTCTTCAATTTTTGGTTGAGAGTGTTCCGTGTCCTCAGTTCGTTCTTCCTTTCCCGAGTTAACTTCTCCATCCAGCGACTGGGCTGGGATTTTTGTGCCAATTTGGAGATGTCAGCCTTCTCCACAGGTGTGTTCTTAGAATGTTCACCAGAGAAGATGCGCCTCGCGGAAGAGGGGACTTGAAGCACATCCACTTTTGATTTTTGTACATCAAGAATGCCATCATATTGAAGTTGCTGGATCCTGGCCTCCAGCACTGAAGAAGATAAACAAGTAACAAAATTACTCACGATTAAAACAAGTAATTGCATCTGTGTCAGCATAATAGTTCCACGTGTTTAAATTCAGGGGTAATTACTCGCATCTTAAAACTCATTTGTATACACAAGCCTTTAAATAAAGCCCCCTTTTAGACCAGTTGATCTGCCGTGTCTTTTCTGCTCTTCCCCCCTCTCCAATTAGGTGATCACAGATGTTGCGCTAGCTGTTCAAAGTCCCCATTCAAGATGATCTCCTGCTGGCCCCACTATGGACTGGACTCTCACATTATTAACAAGATCAATGTTTTTCAACCATTTTTGAGCCAGGGCACATTTTTTACATAAAAAAAAATACATAGGCACACCACCAGCAGAAAAGGTTAAAAAATTATTTTGAGTTGGTTGTTGTTTCCCGTGTGTCGTGCTTTAGTTCCTGTCTTGCGCTGTTATTTTAGTGACCCTTCCTGTTTTGTTGGTGTTCCTTTGAGTGCTATTGCCCGCACCTGCTTTGATTTCGCAATCAAAACTATTTAAGTAGTGCGTACGCTGTCCTTCTTTGTGGGGACATTGTTGATTGTCATGTCATGTACGTATGTGGCTTTGTGGATGCCGTCTTTGCTTCACACACTGCAAGTTTTTGCTGTCTTCCAGCATTCTGTTTCTGGTGACTTTGTAGCCAGTTCAGTTTTACTTTAGTTTTACATAGCCATCCCTATGCTTCAGTGCCTTTTCCCAGTGGGACTTGCCTTTTGTTAATTTTTAGTTTAAGCGTCACATACCTTTTTACCTTCACGCTATGCATATTGGGATCACTACAAACCATTATCGACGCGTTCCGACATCTACAAAGCAATTAACTACTTGGTGCCACCTACTGATGTGGAGTATTACATGATTACCCTGCCAAGCTCTACACAGCACAGGCACTAGACAACGGCACACTGTTATGATTATTGATTTGCAAAAAATATTTTTTGGACCAATTAGGTTGCATAATTTCCCACAGCACACCAAACAATATCTCATGACACACTAGTTCCCATCCTCACCTATGATCATGAGCTTTGGGTTATGACCGAAAGGACGAGATCATGGGTACGAGCGGCCGAATTGAGTTTCCTTCGCCGGGTGGCGGGGCTCTCCTTTAGAGATAGGGTGAGAAGCTCTGCCATCCGGGAGGAGCTCATAGTAAAGCCGCGGCTCCTCCACATCGAGAGGAGCCAGATGATTTGGTTCGGGCATCTGGTCAGGATGCCACCGAACGCCTCCCTAGGGAGGTATTTCGGGCACGTCCGACCGGTAGGAGACCACGGGGAAGACCCAGGACACGTTGGGAAGACTATGTCTCCCGGCTGGCCTGGGAACGTCTCGGGATTTCCTGGGAAGAGCTGGATGAAGTGGCTGGGGAGAGGAGAGTCTGGGCTTCCCTGCTTAGGCTGCTGCCCCCGCGACCCGACCTCGGATAAGCGGAAGAAGATGGCATAGTGGTTGAAAGTTGAACATCACTGAACTAGATCCACGCGACGTCCATTGCATCGATCGCCCAGGGGGCGGAGCAGGGGTCCCTACAGCTGCGGTCCCCTCCAAGGTTTCCCATTGTATCCCATCGGTTTGAGTTTTTTCTTGCCCTGATGTGGGATCTGAGCCATTGTGTCTTGTGCAGCCCTTTGAGACACTTGTGATTTATAGCTATATAAATAAACTTTGATTGATAACTAATTCATAAATAATATGGCTTACCATTTAACAGCTGAGACTGTTTCAGCACACGTTTCTCTGCATCCTCTGTCTTCTGGGCCGACATTGAAACGTTTTTTCTGTGAAGATGCAAACGGTTGTCTGGAAATGAAGGGCAAAAAAAAAACATGTTACAGTCTCAAATCTAAAGCTTGGTTGTATGCAACGAACACAGTCCATGGGCATTTAAAGCAAACTACTCGTGTTGGCTACTCGGATGAGAGGCAAAAGTATTCTAAGACAATCCGAACAGTCCAGTTGCAATCGATTGAATGACCTGACGGTGTTGTAAGCATTTCACCAATTTCGCACACTTTGCAAATTATATGTCATTTCCATTGTGCGCATTTTGCATATCGCGAGACGAGATTTTGTTTGAAAATGGCGCGACCGTGCAAATGGATGGTTTGAGGACGGCTGAAGAAGAATTTGCGGAATTCTGCACAGAAAGCTACATCGAACAGAAGAAGAACAGCAAAACATTCTCCCAACACTGCGTAGATGGCATCAAGGGTCAAGGTTAGGGTTAGTAGCCAGAACTTCCAACACAATCAATATATAGCTGGAAGCAATTTCCAAAATTGCCAAAAAGATTGTGCATTATACAAATTGCGCCCATTGATTTGCAAAATGTGCACCACACATTATTCAAATATATAGCTGGAAGCAATTTGCAAAAGGATTGTGCATTATACAAATTTGCAATTCCTCCCATTGGTATTGTGGCTATTACAACATTCAGTGAGATGTTGTTTTTTAGTGTCATTCAACCAAAGAAAAAAAAATGAATAGCAACTCCATTCATCCATCCATTTCTACCGCTTGTCACTTTTTGGGGTCGCAGGGGTCGCTGGAGCCTATCTCAGCTGCATTCGGGCGGAACTAACACAGCAAAAAAAAAAAAAAAAAACTTGCACAAAGGGAAAAGAGTCAATGTTCAGCTCAACTGAGTAAACTAAACAGCTTATTAATAATATATTTAAGCCACAGACAAGCTGGAAAACCACTTCAACGTCCTTCGTATCACCTGATAATCGTCTAATTGCGCCGCTTCTCGTCACCAGACATCGCTGACAGCATTCCGCAAGCAAAGTGTACCGATGAAGAAATTTAACAGAATGACTAACTCTTAAAAGTGTCATGTTCATGTTGACATGCATGAACCGCATTTTACACCAGGACATTAGGTCGCCATTTTCAATGAGACCAAGCCAGTCGCATAGAGGAGCTATCGTTCGAAAGACAATGCTAGAAGAATAAAGATAAATCGAGCAGGTAGTTAGGAAAAAAAAAATACTTTCGGCCAACTGAAAAAATACATGATTGCGAAAATGATGTGAATATCATCTGTGTGCGTTTTTTGAGGCCATTATTTAAAAATGTAGACGTTCTATTTATTTCTTTTAGAGCGGCCAAGAGTTACTGTACCAAATTTAAACAACAGATGGCAGTGTCGCCATAGTCAATGGTGAGTGAATGATAGCAGAATTGGCGGTCACTGTTACATGTAACATATGATCAGAGGTGGGTAGAGTAGCCAGAAATTGTACTCAAGTAAGAGTACTGTTACTTTCGAGATTTATTACTCAAGCAAAAGTAAGGAGTAGTCACCCAAATATTTACTTGAGTAAAAGTAAAAAGTATGTTGTGAAAAAACTACTCAAGTACTGAGTAACTGATGAGTAACCTGATTACAGCAACAAATAATGCACAAAAACATAAACATAGCAATGAGCAAATTCAGAGCCAGGAATATCTCTTAAGCAACTAAAACAATAATAAATATTAAATAATAGTACATTAAAATACAATTTAAAAAATGGCACATTGAGCCACAATAACTTAACAGCACCATAGCCTCAGTAGGCATTTATTGATTTGATTGATTGATTAGAACTTGTATTAGTAGATTGTACAGTACAGTACATAATCCGTACAATTGACCACTAAATGGTAACACCCCAATAAGTTTTTCAACGTTTATCAATTACTTAGTAAATGACCAAGTCGAGGTGATCTACCTCATATATACATATACAAACACACACATATCATTTATACTCACACATATCATACATACACCCACACATCATTTATACACACACAAATCATATATATATATATATATATATATATATATATATATATATATATATAGATACATACATTTATATATACAGTATATCATTTATATTTATTTATTTTGCCGTTTTTGTTCACATGTTGAAGGTGTTTTAATGAATATACAAGCATGTTTAACTTATAGATTCCTATCTTTCATGAAGACAAGAATATAAATTGGTGTATTACCTGATTCTGATGACTTGCAATGATTGGACTCAGACGTCCACGTTTTCAAATGGAGAAGAAAAAAGTTCCTCTTTTCTGTTAAATACCACATGAAAGTCGTTGGTTTTTGGCATCTTATTTGTCCAGCTTCCATATTCGTTTTTATACACTTTACAAGAAATACACCAGCGCCCCCCGCGACCCCAAAAGGGAATAAGCGGTAGAAAATGGATGGATGGACATTGGCGGCAAACTCCGGAGTTTGCTGGCTTGTTTGCGCTGGCTTTCGGAGACTCTTATTTTGTTAGCGCAGGTGGGATGCAGCGGCGCTTTTATTGTGAAGACAGGAACTGTGCGATCAGTCTTTAGGCTTTTGACGGGAAGTACGGTTGAAATAAAAAGTGGCCTTTTTCCTTTACACTTTTTATTGATTGATTGAAACTTTTATTATTAGATTGCGCAGTACAGTACATATTCCGTACAATTGACCACTAAATGGTAACACCCCAATACGTTTTTCAACTTGTATAAATTGGGTCATGTGACCGCCTGGCTCTGTTTGATTGGTCCAACGTCACCAGTGACTGCATGTGATTGGTGGAACCCAGGCATGCGTAGATTCTACTTTGAAGCTGTCATTAACCAAAACAAACATTAATAGATCGATAAAAAAAAAGTAGCAAGTAGCGAGCTGAATGTAGATAAATGGAACGGAGTAAAAGTAGCGTTTCTTCTCTATAAATATACTCAAGTAAAAGTTATATATATATATATATATATATATATATATATATATATATATATATATATATATATATATATATATATATATATATATATATATATATATATATATATATATATATATATATATATATATATATAATACAACACATGATACAAATGGACTAGACTAGAATAAACCTTAAAAAGTACCAAAATCGGCATATTGAAGTATCAGCTTAAACAATCTGGAACACCAGAATATTAATGGACATACTACACTTTGCTATAAAAAAATGAGTGGGTGACTGTACAAAATAAATACATGTATAATAAGTATTATTATTACGCAGATAAATGGTTAATATACATGCATGCATAATAAATATACTGATAAATTAAAGTGCAACTGTATATTATTACATTTGTACTATACTGTGTATGCAGATGTGAATGGCGAATGTGAATGTGTGTTACTTAATAAATGATGTAAATGAAAGAATGGATTCATTTATTAAAAACAACTCACTTTACCGGTGATTAACTTACTTTTGATATTGTGCTTACTTTAGTTTATTAAATTTAGTTTAGTAAATATGAGTGTCCTTCTCTGTAATGCGGCACAATGCTTCACCACTACAGTCTGCAATAAAAACAGCATTGATCGTGCATGATGTAGTAATTTCTAACAATTGTATAACTGTGGGCCCTGACTCCTTTTTTTGTCATGTTTGGCCTAAATCTGTGTGTTGAGTCACAGACTCCTTAGACTTTTTATAAACCAGAAATATTCACATAAAACACTATAATTGTACAACCAAATATTGATTTAAGAACAAATCTGCTTAAAAAGTACTCTAGGTTAGTCACATAACAAATATTAATAAACGGCAATTTAAAAATGTATAAAAAACAAAACAATACTTCATTTTCTGGAAACATGTATCATATTACTCACAGACCCCTTGTAAGTCAGAGTTAATAAACCCTGGCTGAATAAAAAAAACAATCCAACATTTTGAGTATTTCTAGTTTACAGTTTTCTTCCTTTTTGCTTACACACAATTTTACTACCTGTGTGTCTTTTTTCAAAAGCATTTACACACTTTTCCAAACTCCACATTCTATTTTCTTAATTCCTAGATGATTTTCAAAATGACACACGTCGGTCAAAACATATGCCCATTCATCAAAATAAAGCAAGCATTTGTAAAAATGCAGTTTTAGTGTCATCTCACTCACACAGACTTCAAATGATAAGACACTATTGGAGTGAGTTACCCAGAACAGTGATAAGTACACACACATTTGTAAAAAACCCTATTTTACTATAAAAAAAAATCACATGTTTGGGGCATTTTGCCAAACCCTTTTAGCATATGTGACGAATGATTACTGTTACTTGAGAAGATATATAGGCAAATCTATAGCAATCGTCATTGTTTACTTTGAAGTGGGCCTATATGTAAGGACCTAAAGAAAAGTAAAAATATCCTGTAATCTTTTCAAGAACTGCTCAACACATACTTGCCAATCCTCCCGGATTTCCGGGAAACTCACGAAATTCAGCGCCTCTCCCGAAAATCTAACGAAATTCTCCCGAAATTCAGCCCGAGCTGGAGGCCCCACCCCCTCCAAATCAAACATGCACAGTTCGAAGCTTGAAAAGGAGAATTGCAGGCGGATCTGACGGCATTTAAAGTCATTTTTAAAAACGACTGCTAATCTTCCTCCTTTTCGACCGGACGATCGCGGAGAATTAAAGTAGAAACACTCCGGAGACTAAAGTTCATTAAGAGGGGCGGACTCACCGGCTCTCAGCCATGTTTCCGTCACACAGATGAAGTCAATTCCGCGGGAAGTGAAGAAATCCTTCAGGATAAACGTTTTGTTCGTCAAAGATCTTGCGTTCACAAGACCGAACCTGGCGGGGGCCAGCACGTCCAAGGGCGCAGCTAATCCAGTTGGGGCCCGACACACAGCCTGCAGGTGGCGGGGGAGAGGAGCCACGAGGCGGTAAAGGAAGGCAGGAATCCAGCCAGGTGAAAAAGTTGACTGGGACGTCGAAAAACCAATGTCGAAGTTGATCACAGTGGGAGAGGGGGAAAAGATCCAACAGTGAGCTGACAGAGACGAAAATAGACGCAAACAACACAAAAACGAACAGAGCTGACAGCGAGAGACGCCAGGCCAAAGCACATACTGGCGCCATCTTCTGGAAACTTGGAAGGGAAAAGTAAGTGTTCTTGTTTTTTTTTTTAGTAACCATCAAGCACAGTACAGTTAGTAGAACAACTGTGTTTTTATTACTGTGTATTCGATAGGTGCCGTCTGAAATTCAACAATTTATTTTATTTATATATATATATATATATATATATATAATAAAAAAAATAATTCAATGAAAGTCGAGTATTTCATACAAAATATATATATATATATATATATATGTATATATATATATATATATATATATATATATACATATATATATATATATATATATATATATATATATATATATATATATATATATATATATATATATATATATATATATATGAAATACTCGAGTTGATGAATTGGCTGTAAATATAGTCCTCCCCTCTTAACCACAACCCCCGCCCCACCCCCAACCACGCCCCCCACCCCCCACCTCCCGAAATCGGAGGTCTCAAGGTTGGCAAGTATGGCTCAACAATGATGCAGCAAACTGCAAATAGTTATTTTTACCACAATCAGGTAAAGTAACATATCACAGTAGTCAACAATGACATGCAGTACAAATACAAATCTGAGACGAATAAAAAGGTTTGAACAAAAATCTGGAGATAAATAAAAAAATTACAGCATAGAGTAGAGGCTACATTTGCAGACTCAGGCAACAGCAAGGTTTAAAAAAAAATCTGGGGATAAAGATGTGTGTATCACAATCCTGGTGTGTGAAAAGGGGTGTACCACAATCGTTATCTGTGTGCAAGATGTGAAGATGTGTGTATCACAATCCTTAAATGTGTGCAAGATGAGAAGGTGTAAAGCATTGTGTGTGTAATCCATCCATCAATTTTCTACCGCTTGTCCCTTTCAGGGTTGCGGGGGGTGCAGGAGCCTATCCCAGCTGCATTCGGGCGGAAGGCGGTGTAGACCCTGGACAAGTCGCCACCTCATCGCAGGTCCAACACGGATAGACAGACAACATTCACACTCACATTCACACACTAGGGCAAATTTAGTGTTGCCAATCAACTTATCCAATATTTAGCAAAAACTGTGAAGCAGAGTCTATGCCTATCCATCCATCCATCCATTTTCTACCACTTATTCCCTTCGGGGTTGCGGGGGGGCGCTGGAGCCTATCTCAGCTACAATCCTGCAGAAGGCAGTGTACACCCTGGACAAGTCACCACCTCATCCCAGGGCATAATGTTAGGCAAATCTGCACAGTGGTTCCTATGTAAAGTGCTTTGAGTCATTAGAGAAAAAGCGCTATATAAATATAATTCACTTCACTTCACTACTGTGTGTAGACTTTTGTTAACGGTGAGAAAATGTAAAATTCAGTGTGCAAGCAATTGGAAAAAACTGTACTCACTTATTCCGTCTCTGCTATGTCAGTGTGGACTTGTGTCACTTTGTACCAGTGAACAGTGGACTCCTGTCATTCTGTATAAACCAAGTGGGGACTAGCAAAACAAGGAAATAAGATGCTCTAAAATAATCACACACACAAAAAAAAAAAAAATTCAGGACAAAAACCAACAACACCCAGAAAATATCATGCAAATACACGATAAGGGATTTTTTTTTTTTTTTTTTTTTTTTTACTCGAGCGCTTTAATCACTGTGGGAAGAAAAACCTACAGTGGCTCAGCAACTTAGGATACCGCGTTTTTTTGGGGGGAGGTTTTTTGCATTGGAAATTGGTTGGAAACATCCCACAGCTCAACTCAAGTGTGACTCAGCACAGTAAAGCAAAAGTGAATTCATCTCATTCACGTCCTGTATACTCTCTGACCCCCGCCAGTCGCCCTCCCTCTTGTCATGCATCCATAAAGCATTCTTAAACACTTTAGCGCTCCTTTGTGTCTCGCTAGGCTGGAGGTTAACACAAGCGCTACTTGACAGAAAGAGAAAAGGTCCAGGAGGGCAATGGGGGCTTAGGTCCTGAGAGGGAAATGAGGTCCTGGCAGTACATCTTTTCTCAGCGGAGGGCAGCGACTCAGAGCACAGCGGTGGGTGTCTGCCGCTGAGCCCTAGGTGAGGAATCGGGTGGTGTTTGTTGCCACGGTTCACGAGCGAGGAACCCCCCTTTGCTCCCCCCACCCGTCCAACCCACCACCTCTTTGACAGCCTCGTTTGATGTGGTCGGCCCCTGTCGGTGGCTGGCTCTTTGCACTGGTGTGACAGTCATTGCCGGGTGAGTGACTGTCAATGCCCAGGCCAACAAAAGAGGAGAAGACAAGCATTCATGGGGCCTGATAATGGCCGGGATAGGACAAGACTGCCATTCTGGTACACTTTGATCGTGTGGATTCTTGTGCACACCTTTGTAGGGGCTCCTTATTTGTTTAACAGATGGAGAGAGGGTTCCCTTTGAAACCGCTTCACCTGGCCACAGTAACATGATGGAGACGATGTTAAAGGCCTCCGCTATGTGTTTGTGTGCGGGCGTGACGCCGGCACCACTTACATGGAGTCACTGACCTTTGTCATGTGGACAGAAGCGCTAACGACCCTGTTATTCTTCACTTTAGATGATATCCGGGACAGAGAAGGGTTGAGTTCAGAGGTGAATTGTAAACGTTGTCCAACAAATAAAGCTCAGATTGACTGACGCATGCCTGTGAACGGCAGCTTTGTTACATGAATTCCATTGTGTATGAACAGCACCGACACGGAATTAGGGGGTGGACAAAGTTGACCTGAGGTAGTAGGAGTCAGGACACCACCTATAAAGTAAAGTAAGGATATTCCAACGGTACGAAGCTTGTTGCTGTCAGGAAAGGTTGGCGACGAACCCAAAGATGCAGAATTGGCAGGAAAACATGATTTTAATGTCCAAACGAATATGCAGGAAAAGAGGAACCAGGAACAAGGCAAACTGGAAACAGGATACAAAATACTAGGAACCAGGAGAGACACAAAACTGCAAACTGCTGGCAATACTCCAGCACTGACTGGAGGGCGAGGCAGGTATAAATAGTTAACCTGACTCTCGCCAGACCCTTGTAGTTCGCTGAGCTCCACATACGGATCTGGGCTCGAAGGCATTGTGTTGTGAACTCCTTCAAGATAGCAAAAAAAAAATTAACCAATCAGGATCGCCAGGCGAGATTTCATAGATGTGACGTAGCGCCGAAGCGACTGTTTGATTCAAACAACAATGGCGGCACGCAGCCCTCGCTGCGTCGTGTGCTGACATTGATTCTATCGAATATTAGTTCTTTCAACGGTTTTGAGGGCATTTATGGTGGCAAGGATGTTTTGGCTCTTCTTCCGACCGGGTTTGGGTTTCCCAGCGTCGCTCTCATCAGCATCACGGGTTGATTTCAAAGTGAGTGGTTGAAGTAACACATCATTCAAGATAGCGGGCAAGTGGTTTATCCAATCATATACAATTATTTTTTTTACCATGCCCCGCTTTCTGAAATACATCTCCTACTGAGAACTTTCAAATCCGTGTGTGGAGCTCATCGAACTACAAGGATCTGGCGAAAGTCAGGTTAATAAATAGTAGCCTGATTGGCAATTGCCACTAGGTGTGCCAGGCTCCCAATCAGGTACAGGTGAGGGAAACGAGCGCTTGGGGAAATAAAACACAAACAGAAGAAAACCCAAACATAACCAAACTGTCAGTGACAAGCCTGACAGTTGCTGTCCGACAAAGTATTTTACGAGCCACACCAGACGTTGACGCCAACACGCCACGCATCTAAGTACAGTGGTGCGTCGACTTACGGGTGTTTTGAGATAAGAGCTGTCTCCCCGCAAATTGTTTAAGTTGTGAGCAAATATTTGAGTTACAAGCATCCCACTGCAAGTTGAAAGTAAGTTCCACCCAAAGCATTTGTTTTCACTAGCAATAACTTAATTTAGCATAGCTTTATTTTCCAGTTGATGGAATGGAGAAAGCGAGTGTAAAGGGCCCCAGGAGTCGTTGAAATCTGCCCGGAGTTCCTGAGGGCTCTGAATGCTGCGGGGCTGTTGTGTTTCACAAGGCTTTGCAGAATTGCATGGACTTTGGGTGCGGTGCCTCTGGATTGGGAGACCGGGGTGGTGGTTCCTCTCTTTAAGAAAGGGAACCAAAGGGTGTGTTCCAACTATTGCGGGATCACACTCCTCACCCTTTCTGGTAAGGTACGTTCAGGTGTACCAGAGAGGAGCTTATGCAGGATAGTCCAACCTCGGATTCAGAAGGAGCAGTTTGGTTTTCGTCCTTGTTGTGGAACTGTGCACCAGCTCTTGGCAGGGTCCTTGAGGGTACATGGGAGTTTGCCCAACCAGTTTACTCCTTTGAGGACTTTGAGAAAGCATTTGACTGTGTCCCTTGGGATATCCTGGTGGAAAGGTTATGAACAAGCAAACTGCATATTTGTGGCAAACTGCTTCCTTTATGATCGGTTTCAAAGATTGGTCCGTATTATTATGTTGGACCTATTTTCAGTGAGTGTTAGAATCCGCCAGGGCTGCCCTTGGTCACCAATTCTGTTCATAACTTTTTTGGACAGAATTTATAGGCCCAGTCAGGGTGTTGAGTGGATTTGGTTTTGTGGCTGCAGGATTAGGTCTCTGCTTTGTGCAGATGCTCTGGGCCTGCTGGCTTCATATAGCCAGGATATTCAGCTCTCACTTGAACGTTTTTCACCAGAGTGTGAAGCAACTGGGAGGAAAACCAGCACCCCCAAGTCCGAGCTCATAATTCTTATCCGTAAAAGGTTGGAGTGCCATCTGATCCTTCCAAAGTGGAGGAGTTCAACTACCCCAGGAGTCTTGTTCAGTGAGGTAAGAGTGGATCTTAAGATCGACAGGTGGATGGTCGTGGCGTCTGCAGTGATGCAGACTCTTTATTGGTCCGTCGTGGTGAAGAAGGAGCTCAGATGAAAGGCAAAGTATTCAATCTATCGATCACGCTACTCTCCTAATCTTAGAGTAACCTTAGACTTTAGTCAGTGCTCCTTCACATTGAAATGAGCCGGATGAGGTGGTTTGGTCATCTGGTCAGGATGCCCCCTGGTAGGAGGCCACGGGGAAGACCCAGGAGACATCGGAGAGACAGCTGGCCTGGGAATGCCTTGGTATCCCCTGTAAAGAGCTGGACGAAGTTGCTGGGGAAAGGGAAGTCTGGATTTCTTTACTTAACTTGCTGCTCCAGCGACCCAACATTGGATAAGCGGAAGGATATGGATGGATGGTCTTTTATTACTGACATATTTAAATGAAAGAAAGCAATTTTTCAAATCCTCACAATCCTCATAGAGGTTGTGGCCATAAACAACCACACATCATTTATGGTACAGTATACCACAGGTACCCAATGGTTTGATTGCCACATGCCATGTTGCTGTGTAAAGTGCACACAGTTGTGGCAATATCCCGCCTTGCTGGGCTCTGTAGGAAAGGTCTTAGGTAAATATGTGGCTCGGATGTGTCAATTTTGAGGCATTGCCCTGTTTGAAAGGTCATTGATAGACGCATGAGGCGCGTTCACACCCTTTTTTTGCAATCTTGTCAACAATTGTTGGTGTCCAACATGTATTTCTTACGCCACACCTGACATTGGCATCCTGACATTGCCCTGCCATTCTGTGAAAGCGCACACAATTTTCCCCAAAATTATATTTTGACATTTCGGTGGGATCTTTGTATATAATAGGCTACTATTTGTCTGTGTGGTCGTCTTTGGATTGTGTTTCCATGTGCCACATCTTTATCTGAGGTGAAACGTCTAAGGCCAGCTGGTACCTGTTAACTGATCGCCCTCAAATTTTAAGGGATTTTCGGATTGTATGAATGCCAAATATGGTGTGTTTTTAACCATTTGGCTTCCAGGGATAATTGCCCTGCATTACAGCAAGCTATCTATTGATTGTGATTGACGTCCCACCCAAGATGTTTGCGGTAGTGGAGGTTAAAGGTCAAATTAAGGGATGAATAGTGCTTGTTAGCATTCGCCAGTTGTACATTTGAACAGCTTTGACATATCCACTTGCTTTATAATATTTTGCCGGGTGTACTGATGTAGTTTTTCCCAATATATTATCAATGGAAGACTATTTTCCAGCTATCAAAATACAACACAAATAGCCATCATGAACTATTTCTCATCACAATGAACACTTGATGTCTGGAACCGTCCATTACAGCCAGACTGAATAAATATTCAGCCTTTTACTGGACTTCTGTGACTCACACTTCACTTAGTGGGGTTTCCCAACACACTTTCAAGAAGTGACTCATTTGAAATGACTAAAGATGTAATTCTAGTGTGTACGAGTGCCTCTTAATTGAAAACAATCATGTATCACTCAGAAATAAAGTGATGACGGGTCAAAGTCGGTGTTCAGCCATTAGTCTTATTGCTACTTTCGTGGTCAACTCTGGTCTTGTTCCGTGCAGGATGAAGACATGTAGATTATTGTATAAAGTGCCTTGTGTAAAGTATAATATTGTCCTAGTGTTGTCCCGATACCAATATTTTGGTACCGGTACCAGTACCAAAATTATTTCTATACTTTTCGGGATTACTCCACATAAAGGGGACCACAAAAAATTGCATTATTGGCTTTATTTTAACAAAATATGTTACGGTAGATTAAAGTTTGTCCTTAAATAAAGTCTTGAACATACAAGACAACTCGTCTTTTATTAGTAAGTAAGCAAACAAAGGCTCCTAATTTAGTCTGCTGACATATGCAGTAACATATTGTGTCATTTTACGTTCCATTTTTCTGTCCAAATTATCAAGAACAAGTGGTGAAAAATTAATAATGAATCTATTTGTTCATTTACTGATAATATAAAGTTAAAGTACCACTGATACTCACACACATACACAAGGTGTGGGGAAATTACCCTCTGCATTTGACCCATCCCCTTTTTCCACCTCCTGGGAGGTGAGGGGAGCAGTGAGCGGCAGCGGTGGCCGCGCTCAGGAATCTTTTTGGTAATTTAACCCTCAATTCCAACCCTTCTGACCGACCGGTACTTTTCAGAGGTAGTATATGATTCATTAGTATCGCGGTATTATACTAATACCGGTATGCCGTGCAACCCTAGTCCCTATTGATCCAAATGTAAGAAGAACCCAAATAGAAGACAACACCTGTGTTTTAACACACATTTTTGTACAAATGCTGTATAGTTTAAGACACAATCAGTTTGATGACTTTGCCTAATTGAAAAACATGATCTTAAAATTGTCAGGCTTGCCCCTGACAGTTTGTCTATGTTTTAGTTTTTTCCTCTGCATTTGTCTGTTTCCTGTGTTTAGTATTTCCTGTCTTTTAGTTCCTGTCAAGTGCTCTTAATTTGTCACCTTCCTGTCTTGTTCCCTCAGTGCTGTGTTCCTCCTCAGTGTGTTTAGTATTTCCTGTCCTTAGTTCCTGTCTAGTGCTCTTATTTTGTCAGCTTCCTGTCTTGTTCCCTGAGTGCTGTGTTCCCCCTGAACTGCGGCTGATTGGCATCTGGCCACACCTGTTGCCAATCAGCCGGCTCCTATTTGCACCTCATTTGTATTGTGTCAGTGGCTGGATCATTGTATTGTATTGTATTGTCGTTGCCACATGTCACTCTTGTGTCTTTGCTACCTGTCGTGTCTGGCATCATTTCAGCTATTACCTGTCGTGCTACATCTTGTCCTGGTCGTCGTAGCGGTAAGCTGTTTTTTTTAGCCATAGCTATTTCTAGTTTTTCTGTTTGTTATCCTCTAGCTTCCATGCTAAAGTTCCTTTTTGTTTCTTGTTAGCTTCTATGCTAAAGGCCTTTTGTTTTTTATCCGCCCACGTGCGCGCTTTTGGTTTGAACCTTTTGTTTGGTTTTGTCTTAGTATTTATATTGAAATCATGTTTGCTCACTCCATGCCTGCCTCCATCTCTGCATCTTGGGGTTCAACAACAAATACCCTTGACAACAATAGCCTCTTTACTTCCCTTCTGTTGTTTACTTACAACCTTTGAATAACTTTTGTTCTTTTGACTTTCGACATTCAACCCATGTGAGTACATAACCTCCTGGCAGAGATATTTGTTCAAAGTATAAATTAAATTGCCACAACTGTGCATTCATATTTGTTTTGTTCATCTGTCTCTTTCAAAACACTGCAAGATAGTTCACTCTTTGCATAGGAGTCAACCTCCCCTACCTCTTTAAGAGTCCTGTTGGGGATGGTGATAAGTTGGGAACAAAGTTATTTTCTTTTATAGAGTGACTTATATGTGTATAATTCAAACTTTCAAGGAATTTGCAACATTGTGATTGTGCCAATTCAAGCAATTCAGTTAGCAACTTTGTCCAATATCCACATCTTCCCACATGTTTTTACCAATCGTTCTGGCAGCACTCGAACACGCTCGTACACTGTCTAATCAAAACTCATGTTTGTTTCTTTTGCAAACAAACCAGGAATTATTGTACATTACTCAAAAAGCTTAGCGCTGTAGTCTGATGTCACGTCCGGAAGTCTGCTCGCTCTTGCTGCTGCTGGTTTGCTACTCAAAAGCTAAGTTCTATCTTTCAATCTGTGTGCTTCTAATAGTTTTACAGTTTTCGTTGATCCTTCTTCAACATATTCAGCAGCCTTATCCAACTTACAAAGCACCCACTCTCTGCTTCACCACCTCACTTTCAGCTAGCTAGTTGCTAAGCTAGCAAAGCTAAGCTAGTCCCAGTTCGAAGCTACGGTGCTCCAAAGGCAACAAGAACTTGACTCTGTGGAAGAAACAAGGTGCGTATGGCTTTGTGGTCTTCGTGCACCTTACTCATAGATATGTTGGCTCTTTTAGAAGGACATGTTTGCTAGCGTTAGCTGCAGCGAGCTTACTACCCTACAAGTGGCCTACAAGCCACGGTGAACCGGTTGAGACGCATAACAGATTTAGGCCTTTAGCTAGTCCTACACCCCATTCTACCAGACACCACACCTTAGTCATAGGGGACTCCATCACCCGGAACATACATCTTAGTAACCCAGCCATAATGAAGTGTATTCCCGGGGTCTGAGCACCCGACATTGAAGTTAATCTTAGGGAGCTGACTCACAACAGGCCTAGTAAACCTGTACGTCAGGCTAATCACACCACTAGCTACTCGAACACAGTTGTACACATCGGCTCCACTGACACTATGATGCGACTATCAGAGATTGCAAAGAAGAACATAGCTAGGACTTGTAATCTTGCTAGAAATATGTCTCAGCATCGAGTACTTGTCTCGGGCCCCCTGCCTGTGAGAGGTAATGATGAGAGATATAGCAGATTAGTGGACCATGAGGTGCGGGCATAGTCAAAATGACACTGTATGAGGGCACCGGCAAGGGTCTTAAGTGTATCACCCTTGATAAACGCGTAGACAGCTGGAATGCAAATGACGACTAAACTTTAAATTTTCCATCAAGTATATAGTGATAGTTTCGTAACTTATATATACGCTCTTACCACAGCTAAAACTAATTACTACTCCAATCTCATAAGTCTCAATAAAAACAATCCTAAATATGTTTTTAATACAGTAGCATCAGTAACCCAACAAGGGACTTTTCCCAGTAGCTCCACCGACTCGGCTGATGACTTTATGCAATTCTTTACTAAGAACATTGAACTCATTAGACAGGAGATTAAAGATAGGGAGTCACAGCTCCAATCGGTTTCTACTAACACGGATAAGAATGTATGTACGGCGGATATAGAGCTCCAAAATAATTTATTTTAATGAAATGTGTTGTGACATACATCAATCAATTAATCAATGTTTATTTATATAGCCCTATATCACAAATGTCTCAAAGGGCTGTACAAACCACTACGACATTTTCGGAAGAACCCACAGAAGGGCAAGGAAAACTCACACCCAGTGGGACGCCAGTGACAATGATGACTATGAGAAACATTGGAGAGGACCTCCCCCCATCTAGGGGACCGAAAGCCGGCACCATCAATTTAACATATATTTGCAGTACATTCTCCATGGAGAAGCACTGTTAAAACATAAAAGGAGAATGTCTGTAACTTGTTGGTGATAGAGCAGGCAGCAAACAATAACCCTGGGATTTTACTAGATAACGTATTTCCTTGAATTGCCGCAGGGCATATAGTATGCACCTGCCTTGAATAACTGCCGGGTCAAACTCGCTTCCCAAAATAATTAGCGCATGCTTAGTATTACTGCCTGGTCAAACTCGTGACATCACGAGTGACACTTCCCCTGTCATCATTTTCAAAATGGAGGAGGCTGATTTCAATACCGGTAATTTGAAATCTTAAGAGCTATTCATTAGGATTTAAGGTCCAAGCTTACATCACAATCAAATTTTTACTGCATGCCTTTGGTAAGTGCCGGAGTGAGAAGAGGTTTTAAATTAATTAGCGCAAGGAAATGTCACACCTGGGTGAAGTATTGTCTGGGTTTTGTTTGGTTTCATGTTGTCTTGTCATTTCCTGTTTTATTTTGAAAAGTTAACTCTCCCTCTCGTTTCAGGTCACTTGCCTTTCCTCCTGTTTCACTGGTCTGATGTCTCTCCTGATTGCCTGTGTCACCCTCCCTCATGTGTATAAATGTCTGGTCTTCCTCTTGACTTGTGCCAGAGTATATCGTCTCGCTACGTGCCTCCAGCCGTGTACCAAGTTTTGCTAAGTATTGCCTTGCCTTATTTATTGATTTCTTTGTTTCCTCTGAGAAAGAGTGATTTTGTTTGTTAAAGTTTTTTGGTCAAGAATGTTGTGTCTAATTCAGTGTTTTGCCTTCATTTTTCCCCCCTCCTCTTGGAGCGCTTTAGTTTGTAGTTTTCTCAGCTTTTTATAGCGCACTTTCTGTTAAAAAGTTATTGTCTCCTCTGCGTGAGTGATTTACCTTTTTTTTAGCTAATCATAGATTGTTGTTCTTTTGCTAGAAGATTTGTGTGTAATTTTGCTATTGCCCTTTTCCTCCCTATGGAGTGATTTTCTGTTTATTGCGTTTTGCCCATTTCTTTATCATAGATTCCATAGCCGCTTTGCTTTAATCACTCTGTTCAAAGAGATTCCAAAGAAAACGTAAAGCCTGTGTCAATTGTCCCCCTTCTGCACCTGAGTCCTCATTCTCGCCAAGGTTTAACAGGAAATACATTAGAGTTTCCAAAGGCTGTGCTGTGTGGTCTGCCAATACTCATCGGCTGCGTGTAGAGCGCCGAACAGCTCTGCTCTGCCATGCAGCATTAGTGACGAAACCGACACGATCTCACAGTAAAAAAACACATACACAGGCGTAAGACAATTGGCACAATTGATACTTTTTTTTTTTCCTGTCCAGCTACTCAGGCAAATCATAGTGTTGATGTAGATGCCCATATTGGCTGTACAAAAGTACGTTACCAAATAAAATCTTGTTGCCTCATTTGCATTTGACTTTATTAAACGGATTTATATTATTTGTTACAGCCGAGCGGGAGCAGGAGGGCATAGAAAGAGGAAAAAAAGGTGGACAGAGAGGGGAAATTGTGAGGACACAAAGGGGATAAATCAGAGAGACAACGACAACAGCAAGCACAACAATAACAGGGCAACATCAGCAAATAGGATATGTGCAAATATTAGGAGGTGACTTGTCCAGGGTGTAGCCCGCCTTCCGCCCGAATACAGCTGAAATAGGCTCAAACGATCCCAAAAGGGACAAGCAGTAGGAAATGGATGGATGGATGGATGGATGATGGTAAAAGTGATAGCAAAGAAGCAGTTAATGTGGAGTTAAAAACTCAGAAGTGTCAGTAATCCATGCCCTACATCAGTGGTTCTCAACCTTTTTTCAGTGATGTACCCCCTGTGAACATGTTTTTAATTCAAGTACCCCCTAATCAGAGCGAAACATTTTTGGTTAAAAAAAAAGAGATAAAGAAGTAAAATACAGCACTATGTCATCAGTTTCTGATTTATTAAATTGTATAACAGTGGAAAATATTGCTCATTTGTAGTGGTCTTCCTTGAACTATTTGGGAAAAAAATATATAAAAATAACTAAAAAACTTGTTGAAAAATAAACAAGTGATTCAATTATAAATAAAAATTTCTACACATAGAAGTAATCATCAACTTAAAGTGCCCTCTTTGGGGATTGCAACAGATATCCATCTGGATTCATGAAGTTAATTCTAAACATTTCTTCACAAAAAAAGAAATCTTTTACATCAATATTTATGGAATAAATCTAGCTGTCTACACTAAATCTTGCATTGTTGCATTTCTTTTCACAGTTAATGAACTTACATTCATATTTTGTTGAAGTATTATTCAATAAATATATTTATAAAGGATTTTTGAATTGTTGCTATTTTCCAATACATTTATTTCTAAAGGATTTTTGAATTGTTGCTATTTTTAGAATATTTAAAAAAAAATCTCACGTACCCCTTGGCATACCTTCAAGTACCCCCAGGGGTACGCGTACCCCCATTTGAGAACCACTGCTCTCATGGTCAAAATCATTGAAAACTACAATTCCCAGAATGCCAAGGTCAAATGGCCGCCAAATTACTGATTGAAGGGACCTGAAAAGGAAGGAGGTTCAGTCAGACTCATTCACCAAACAAGCTACATGCAAGGAAGAACAGCAAGCAGCCACAACCGCAAGATGTACTCGACAAGTTTCTCCAAACACACCATGCGGTAAAAGTAAACAGGCGCTAATAATTTTAAAACCTCTTCTCACTCCTGCGCTCACCAATGGCATGCAGTAAAAAATTGAGTGTGATATAAAAAAAAAAAAAATAAATAAAATAAAAAAAAATTAATAATTCCGCCGCGGCCCGGTGGTTGGAGACCACTGGTCTACAACATGTCATCGCAACCACCTTTACACCATGCTATCTGCGTGCCGGTCGGACGCATGCATATCGCTGCTTCTCATATGAGATTGCAATGCATACTTGGTCAACAGCCATACCTTTTACACTGATGGTTGTGATATAAACAACTTTAACACACTTACTAATATGCGCCACACTCTGTGAACCCACACCAAACACATTTCTGGAGAACATTGGCACTGTAACACATTATAAATGCAACATAAGAATTACCCAGAATTCCAATGCATCCATGACTCTTGGCTATATTATACACGCGCCCCCAACCCCGTCCACCTCAACCGGCGCATGGAGAGGGTGGGGGGTGGGGGGGGGGGTTGGTGGTGGTATTTGGTGCTAGCAGGGTGTATAATATAGCCAAGAGTCATGGATGCATTGGAATTCTGGTTAATTCTTATGTTGCGTTTATAATGTTTTACAGAGCCAATGTTCTCCGGAAATGTGTTTGGTGTGGGTTCACAGAGTGTAACGCATATTAGTAAGAGTGTTAGAGACAAGTTGTTTTATATCACAACCATCAGTGTGATCTGTATGGCTGTGGAACAAGACCCCTGGTTTACACATAGTAAAAGTAAAAAAAAAAAAACTCCGCCATTTTGGTAATGACAACACAACTTTGACCCGGCGGTAAAAGTAAGCATGCGCTAATAAATTTGAAGAGCGAGTTCGACCCGGCGGTAAAAGTAAGCATGCGCTAATAAATTTGGGGAGCGAGTTCGACCCGGTGGTAAAAGTAAGCATGCGCTAATAAATTTGGGGAGCGAGTTCGACCCGGCAGTAATTCAAGGCAGGCGCATATTACATGCCCGGCGGCTATTCAAGGAAATACGGTATTTGAAGATCATTTTCAACTGAAATTAAACCAACAACGCTTCAAGTTGGGAAATCAAATGTTGATCATTTGGAAATCGTGAGTTGTCCGGGGGTCCTTTTTGGAGTAGAAGAGTGGAACTAAACAGTTAGTGAAATAAATATCAATAATACAGAAATGACAATGAACATCATTACACTACAAAAGGAGCAATACAAATAGCACTATCAATAATGAATAATAATACTAATTACCTCTATTATCAACAATACAATTGTTCGAATGCAACAATGCATATATGTGATGATAACTTGAAATACTAAAGAAAGATAAATGGAGGGGAAGAAAGAGAAGCCAACTATATTAACCTTGTAGATTGTTATAGTAACAATAGGTTAAGCTTTGTCAGTGGGTCAGTTTACCCTAGGGCAGGGGTTGCAGGGGTCGGCAACCCAAAATGCTGGAAGAGACATATTGGACCACAAATACGAAAAAATGGAGCCGCAAAAAATTCAGAGACTTATATAAGTGTTATAATGAAGGCAACACATGATGTAAGTAGCTATATTAGCCTACTATCAAAATGACTTTAAAAGTCTTATATAAGTGTTATAATGAAGGCAACACATGATGTAAGTAGCTATATTAGCCTACTATCAAAATGACTTTAAAAGTCTTATATAAGTGTTATAATGAAGGCAACACATGATGCAAGTAGCTACATTAGACTACTATCAAAATGACTGTCATAGGCTGACGCAAATCTTCATTGACAGAAATGCTGAAATATAATATTTATTCTACACATTTTTACAACACTGGAAAACATTAGTAAAACTTCTCAAACGGTGAGATAACTCCTGGAAATGACTTTGAATGGCCAAAAGTATAGCTGTGTGTGTCCTACTTAAAGGAAACGATAATGGATTTATTATAATCTTTGATGGGTAACGTTTGCTCTGGTCTGGAACAACATGGCATACAAACAACTATCAGACATGCAGCCAATATTACGAACAGATAATGTGTCATGAAACATGGAAAAATAAACTAAATACACAGAGGACATAAGTAAATTTAAATGAGATATACCTACAAACGAGGCATGATGCAATATGTACATACAGCTAGCCGAAATAGCTTGTTAGCATCGATTAGCCTGCATTCATGCCTGATTAGTACTACAAGTAAATAACAACAACAAAGCTCACCTTTGTGCATTCACGCACAGCATAAAAAGTGTGGTGAACAAAGTGAGACAAAGGAGTGGTATAAAACACGACTTTCTGTGGCAGTGTCGGAGAAATATATACATGTAAACAACTGAAATGAGTATGACAAAACAGTGCTCGCCCATTACTCTCATCAGTGAAACATAAACACAAACCAATTAAACAGTGGGCTTTCAAACAATTAGGAAGGTTTGTGTCACGTTTGTCCTCCTACAGAAACTATATTAAAACGAAAAACATATTTTTCACCCCATTTTTTTTTCCATTTCCCAACTATTTTGGAAAAAGCTCCATGGAGCCACAAGGGTGCCACTAAAGAGCCACATGTGGCTCTAGAGCAGGGGCGCTCACACTTTTTCTGCAGGCGAGCTACTTTTCAATTGACCAGGTCGAGATCTACCTCATTCCTATTTATAATTTATATTTATTTATTTATGAAAGAGACATTTTTGTTAACAAGTTCATGGTGTTTAATGATAATACAAGCATGTTTAACACACATCGATTCCTTTCTTTCATGAAGACAAGAATATAAGTTGGTGTATTTGATTCTGATGACTTGCATTGACTGGAATTAGACAGTGGTGCTGATAACGTCCGCATTTTCAAATGGAGGGAAAAAAAAGTCCTCCTTTCTGTCCAATACCACATGAAAGTGGTTGGATTTGGCATCTCATTTGTCCAACTTGCATACTCGTTTTTAAACACTTTGTTATGAGAGTAGCATATGTGTGTGGCCCTTTAATGTCTGGCAGCAGGTGAGTGACGTCAGTGAGTGTGCGGGTGGGCAAGCAAGTGAGAAAGCGGTCGCTGAGGGCGGGGGAGAAATACATTGGCATCAAACTCCGTAGCTTACTAGCTTGTGCACGCTAGCTTTCTGAGACTCTTATTTTATTAGCACAGGCAGGATGAAACAGGTCTTTTATGGTGAAGACAGGAACTGTGCTGTCGGTCTTTAGAGTTTTGACAGTAGGTACGGATTCTCTAGAAATAAAATGTGTTTCTCTGCGTCCGCCCTGTTAGTGATTTTTTTCTTAAATATGAGCTTGCAGCAGCCAGCGTCATCCCACAAGACCCTCGAGTGCCGAGAATGTCAAACAACTGACGAAAGTGAAGTTTTGGTATGATTGATGATTGCTCATTTTTATGTCTATTTTTTAATGCCTGGCTTGAGATACTGACACACCCTCCGAGATCGACCAGTCGATCGCGATCGACGTAATGGGCACCCCTGCTCTAGAGCTGCGGGTTGCTGACCCCGCCCTAGGGCAACAACGCATAAGACAATTGGCACATTGGATAAATTCAACAACAAACTGGCAGAAGATCCAGCTGGTGAAGTAAAAGAGGGGTGGGATTGATTTGAGTCCTCTTTTTTCCTGATTTTTGTGCTTAAAACATAGGTAAGCAACCTATTATTAAAAGCGGCGCGTTAGTTTTTGTTTATGTGTTGTACTTCCGGTGCCGCTCTACATATATCTGTACAAAATTGCTATGGCTTCGGACCGATATGAGGCCTTGAATAATGACGCCACATTGAACGTGTGAGGTAATTGAGCCCCAAAATGTACTAATAAATGATTGTGTGAAATGTTTTTTTTTCTTTTGGCCTAGCAGCGTAGTCTAAGGGCTTGCTCACACTGGGACATTTGAACCGTGTCTTTCCCCCGCTGGCCCTCACTCATATTCCCATCTATAGCATTCATTATACAAGGTTGCATTTCTGCAACTTTCCTAACTTTGTGGCTGATTTTGATTTCATTAATTTTGATTATGCAAGGTGGCAGTTATCATAAACGTTGGTCAAGCAGCTGAAACACACAAAACTCGGCAGCAAAGCAAGCGACCGTGCAGAGGGACAAACAATTAATAAAAGGGTGCTGTTACGGAGAGATTGTCAGTGCCAGGCGGGGCAAGGGGGAGCGGTGCGGGGGGTTCAGGTTTCAGACCCTTTTTTCAGGACTTTGATGGTACAAAACAGGCCTCATTATGGAGATATTATCTCCTTTCATACACTTACAGAGCTGCTTGGATCCCTGCTGGGAAAAGATTAGGTTCGTCCACTTGAGAGCATCCTACTTGGGCGATCGGGCGGGTGTGGGAGGTGCTCAGATTTTGAAAAACCTAGAACCATCAGGTCCAAAAGAAGACGATTCTGTCATGAGCTGAATAGGAAGGGATGGTAAGAATGCAACAAATCATTTACTCTATTCTCAAGAGTATAAAACTTGTTTGGAGTAGTCTTTGACACAAGATAGGTACATTTGTATGCATTTTCTCAAATGTTGCTATTGAACTGAAGGAGAAATTTGTTTAGTTTGATGAAGTCCTACTCCCGGGATTTTGCATAATGTCGTGTTACAATGATCATCTGATTAAAAATTAAATCAAACTTTGCCAGCCATTGAGCTAAAAGCCACTGGCTGTCAACACATTGTCCAGCACAACTCTTAAGGTGATGGGAAATGAGGTTACCCCCAAAACACTTATCGCATGGCAACACTATACGGTAGAGATGCGCAGATAGGCAATTATATCATCCGCAACCGCATCACCAAAGTCGTCATCCACCCGCCGTCCACCCGAACCAACATTTTATCAGAACCGCAACCGCCCGCCACCCGCTCGATGAAATACTATAGAGGTCGGCCACCTTTAACACTCGAAGAGCTATTTAAACCCGTTTAACAGAGTAAAGAAGACAATGGGAGCCTCTAACGTTCTCGCGAATATCCAATGGTGTTCATCCTGATGACAAGAATAAGGGCGTGCTGTGAAGCCATTGCCTTTGACGCCTTCAACAACATGTACAAACCGATTGTTAGACCGGCAACATGTTGTATGCAGCTTCCGCAATCACACGTACAAGATTGAAAGGCATACTGGGTGATACAGAGTACACTGATGGTTGTGATATAAACAATTTTAACACTCTTACTAATACGCGCCACGCTGTGAAGCCACACCAAAAAAGAATGACAAACACATTTCGGGAGAACATCCTCACAGTAACACAACATAAACGCAATGCAACAAATACACAGAATCCTTTGCATCCGTGACACCCCTGAATATATTTTACACCCCATGCCCCCAACCCCGCCCACCTTACTGACGCACGGGGGGGGTTTGCTGCTAGCGGGGTGTATAAAATAGTCAGGAAGTGTCATGAATGCAAAAGATTCTGGGTATTTGTTATGTTGCGTTTATGTTGTGTTACTGTGAGGATGTTCTCCCAAAATGTGTTTGTCATTCTTGTTTGGTGTGGCTTCACAGCGTTGCGCATATTACTAAGAGTGTTAAAATGTGTTTATATCACAACCATTAGTGTACTCTGTGTCGCCCAGTATGCCTTGCAGTCGTGTGCGTGTGTCTGACAGACATAATGCTGGACTGACAAGCAGATCGTACCAGCTGTAGAAGGCGATGCAGCCAATGGCTCCATAGCACGCCCTAATACTTATTAATCGGGTGACTACCAGCAGTTATTCTAGAGAATGTTTACGTCTCCTATTGTTTTCTTCGCTTTGTGACACGGGTCCTTAATGGCTCTTTGAATGGTAAAGGATACCGATTCCTGAACCATGTATAACAAATGTTTCTGAATGGTTCAACCGCCACCCACCCGAATCTAATTAAAATCTATTTTTTCATCATGTCACCCGCCCGACCCGCGGTTTATCCGCGGACTCCGCGGATGAGACCGCAAACCGCGCATCTCTACTATACGGCATTCATTTCACTAACGACGTGTAACTTACTGGCTGTGTTTTCAGTAGCTTCTTTAACAGTACCCTTAAAGGGGAACATTATCACAATTTCAGAAGGGTTAAAACCAATAAAAATCAGTTCCCAGTGGCTTATTTTATTTTTCAAAGTTTTTTTCAAAATTTTACCCATCATGGAATATCCCGAAAAAAGGCTTTAAAGTGCCTGATTTTCACTATCTGTAAATCCACCCGTCCATTTTTGTGTGACGTCACATAGTGACGCCAATAAAAACAAACATGGTAGATAAAACAGCAAGATATAGCGACATTAGCTCGGATTCAGACTCGGATTTCAGCGGCTTAAGCGATTCAACAGATTACGCATGTATTGAAACGGATGGTTGGAGTGTGGAGGCAGATAGCGAAAACGAAATTGAAGAAGAAACTGAAGCTATTGAACGAATAGCTATTGAAGCTATTCGGCGATCACCTTCTAACCAACAATTGCATCTTTTGACCATTGCAACAACTTAAATCCGTTGATTGGTAAGTGTTTGTTTGGCATGAAATGTGGGTGGAGGGAAAGGCTGGATGCAAATATAGCTACAAATGTACATACAGCTAGCTTAAATAGCATGCTAGCATCGATTAGCTGGCAGTCATGCCGTGACCAAATATGTCTGATTAGCACATAAGTCAATAACATCAACAAAACTCACCTTTGTGATTTCGTTGACTTTATCGTTGGAAATGCATCTGCTTTGAGTGTCGCAGGATATCCACACATATCTGTGCCATCTGTCGTAGCATCGCTGTTGTCGGTAAAATGTGCAGAACAAACGAGGGACTTTCGCATCTTTTGACCACTGGTGTACTTGAATCCGTCGATTGGTATGTGTTTGTTTGGCATTAAATGTGGGTGGAGGGAAAGGCTGGATGCAAATATAGCTACAAATGAGGCATAACGATGCAATATGTACATACAGCTACCCTAAATAGCATGTTAGCATCTATTATAATGCCGTGCTAATCGATGCAAACTCAACTTGAATCCGTCCCTGATCGTGTTGTTAAACTATCCGACAACACACCGACGAGGCATGATGTCTCCAAGGTACGGAAAACAGTCAAAAAAACGGAAAATAACATAGCTGATTTGACTTGTGTGTGTAATGTGTTTGAGAAAATGGCGGATTGCTTCCCATTGTGACGTCGCGGGTAAAAGGTCATCGCTCCGACAGCGAACAATTGAAAGGCGTTTAAATCCCCAAATTCACCCTTTTAGAGTTCGAAAATTGGTTAAAAAAACATATGGTCTTTTTTCTGCAACATCAAGGTATATATTGACGCTTACATAGGTCTGGTGATAATGTTCCCCTTTAAAATTCCCCCCAGCTTTTTTTTGTGTCTGAATTAAGGAACACGAGCGCTTTGGAGGCAACATAACAGATGTAACAAAGGTTGTATGGCGCCTGCGTGAAAGCAGTGAATTTCCAGAGTTTGTTGCTGATCTAGTGACGCACGCAGATGACGTCATTTTAATACAGGATTTTAATATCCATATGAATGCCCCGTCAAACCCTCCGTGTGTGGCGCTCTAAACTATAATTGATAGCTGTGGTCTTACACAATTGATAAATGAACCCATGCATTGCAACGGTAATACAATAGACTTGGTCCCTTTCCAGGATATCACCATCTCCAAAGTTATGGTACTCCTAAAACCTGTCCGATCTTGGGTATTGTGGCCAAACAGCTCAATTTTTGTTTCATCTGACATCACATGGACAGACCATCTGGAGGAAAGTTCTGTGGTCGGATGAAACAAAAATGTAGCTGTTTGGTTACAATACCCAGCAATATGTTTGGAGGATAAAAGGCGAGGCCTTTAATCCCAGGAACACATTTTACCGTCAAGCATGGTGGTGGTAGTATTATGCTCTGGGCCTGTTTTTCTGCCATTGGAACTGGTGCTTTACAGAGAGTAAATTGGACAATGAAAAAGGAGGATTACCTCCAGATTATTCAGGACAACCTAAAATCATCAGCCCGGAGGTTGGGTCTTCGGCACAGTTGGGTGTTCCAACAGGACAATGACCCCAAACACATGTCAAAAGTGGTAAAGGAATGGCTAAATCAGGCTAGAATTAAGGTTTTAGAATGGCCTTCCCGTAGTCCTGACTTAAACGCGTGGACAATGCTGAAGAAAGAAGTCCATGTCAGAAAACCAACACATTTAGCTGAATTGCACCAATTTTGTCAAGAGGAGGGTTCAACAATTCAAGCAGAAGCTTGCCAGAAGCTTGTGGATGGCTACCAAAAGCACCTTATTGCAGTGAAACTTGCCAAGGGACATGTAACCAAATATTAACATTGCTGGATGTATACTTTGGACCCAGCAGATTTGGTCACATTTTCAGTAGACCCATAATAAATTCATAAAAAGAACCAAACTTCATCATTGTTTTTTGTGACCAACATGTATGTGCACCAATCACTGTATCACAAAAAAATAAGAGTTGTAGAAATGATTAGAAACGCAAGACAGCCATGACATTATGTTCTTTACAAGTGTATGTAAATGTTTGACCACAATTGGGTGCGTGTGTATATATTTGTGTGTATATATATATATATACATACATATAGACATACATATACACACACATATATATATATATATATATATATATATATATATATATATATATATATATATATATATATAAACATTTTGTCTAAAATGGGTTAACTACTATACCATACTAGACAGTTTTATTACCTGCAAGCATAATAATAGCGTGAGCTGATCAAAAGATCTTTGGCTTGTACTAAAGCCCCCAGCGCTTTTTAGAAGAGAGATTATTACTGGCCAGCCTCCGATGCAGACATGATCACATTTCATCTTATTTACCATTGATTTGAGCTAAATGACCATCTGTCTCCCAATGAACCTAAAGTAAGAAAGAAAGGAGGATAATGGACTTTAAGATCTTTTGAGCGAAAAACTGGAGTCCACGGAGAATACAAGGTGAAAGGATTCTGATGAGTCAGGAATTTATGTCTATTAACTACGAGACAAGCTATAGAAAGCATAGGCGCCGATCCCGTGGGTGCTTCGGGTCCCGAGCACCCACGTGGGATTAAGGCAATTTTTAATCTTTAAATTAATTTTTGAAAAATCATTCTTCTTTTTGTTAATAATTTTGGCGAGTTTTGTTCGTTTTACATAATAAAAACATCACAATTCAAACAAGTCTATAATTAACAAAGTCTAACCAATATTTCATAGTGCCCTGTAACAAACTAATCACACAATCAATCATCTTGACTATGAACACACTGCACACGAGCGAATGAAGGCCATACTTACTCAACAGCCATACATGTCACACTAAGGGTGGCAGTATGAACAATGCCAACACTGTCATAAATGTGTGCAATACAGTGAAACCACACTAAACAACAATGACTAACACATTTTTGAACAACATTTTCACCGCAACACAGCTAAAGCACTACAGAACAAATTCCCAGAATTACCATGAATTGATTAACGTGGACCCCGACTTAAACAAGTTGAAAAACTCATTCGGGTGTTACCATTTAGTGGTCAATTGTATGAAATATGTACTGAACGGTTCCAATCGACTAAAAAGTCTCAATCAATCAATCCCTGCAGCACCTACTATTCCGGGATGCTACAATGTAAACAAACACCATTTGTGGATCTACACCTAACATGCACTGTAATAATACCACGTACAATAGCGGAACTAGTCGATACTACTATGATTGCATCGATTTTTTTTAACATCACAGAATCTTCTTTGATTTAAAAAAAAATTATATTATGTTTATAAACTCAGGAAATATGTCCCTGGACACATGAGGACTTTGAATATGACCAATGCATGATCCTGTAACTACTTGGTATTGGATTAATACCTAAATGTGTGGTATCATCCAAAGTAATGTAAAGTATCAAACAAGAGAAGAATAAGTGATTATTACATTTAACAGAAATGATGACAGAACATTTGAAAAGAGAAAGTAAGCGGATTTCAACAAGTAGATTAATATTAATTTTCTACCTCTTGTCCTTCATAATGTTGACAAAATAATAGAATGATAAATGACACAATATGTTACGGCATATCAGCAGCTAAATTAGGAACCTTTGTTTGCTTACTTACTAATAAAAGACAAGTTGTCTTGCATGTTCACTATTTTATTTAAGGACACACCTGCAATAAGAAACATATGTTTGATGTACCCTAAGATTTTTAATTAAAATAAAGCCAATAATAAAAAATGTTGTGGTCCCCTTAATTTAGAAAAGTACCAAAAAGTGGGACGGTGTGGCGCAGTGGAGGAGTGGCCGTGCGCAACCCGAGCGTTCCCCACCTAGTACCAACCTCGTCACGTCCGTTGTGTCCTGAGCAAGACACTTCACCCTTGCTCCTGATGGGTGCTGGTTAGCACCTTGCATGGCAGCTCCCTCCATCAGTGTGTGAATGGGTAAATGTGGAAGTAGTCTAAAAGTGCTTTGAGTACCTTGAATGTAGAAAAGCGCTATACAAGTACAACCCATTTATCATTACCATTTAAGTACCAAAATACTTGGTACCAATACCAAAATATTGTTATCGGGACAACACTAATACACACACAACGAGTACCCACCATATTATTATTGTGTGTATATATATATATATATATATATATATAGAATGTTGTGTCGAGCAAAGAAATGCTAACCGAAGAACTGTAAATTGAACAGAGCTGAGTTTAATTAAAGGCAAAGGACTGCTTTTTGCTGTTGTTTTTGCGTGTCTGTGCTTTTTTTACGAAGGGACGACAGAGATGTGTGATGAGTGCAGCTTTGATGAGGAGCCTGGCGGGAACATGAGAACCGCTTCTTGTCGAACTGGCTTGAAGCGGATGGGGGGGGGTGGTGACCAGATGAGGTGGTGAGTTGTCTTTTTCTCATAGTATTATTTTTATGATGTCTTAAACAGAGACGAGGTAGACAAGCCGTCTAGGGAGTGCAAGGTGGTGTATGTGTGTATTGTCAACATGGAGGGGAGGGGACTGTCACCTATTTTCTGAGAGTAGCAGCCTCCAACTCCAAGAGTATGGCCTCGGGGTGCTGCTCAAAGGACGTCTATTAAAGGGCAGCTAATTGCCATCACTCACGTGAGCATCTTCTAACCCTGCAGCCACATAAAGGTTACACGCCTGTGAAAAAACTGAAGACTCGTGTCATTAGACATTAAATGAGGCCATGTTTTAGTTTGCAACAATATGATGCTTTGACACATTTGCACCCTATCCCAGAGGGACTGAATCCTCGGCAAAGTTGTACTGATGCTGCCGTTCAACATTAACCTCTTAAGGCCCGAGCTGTTTGTTTACAAACGTACATGCTTTCTTTTAATTTCTCTTTGCTATTTAAGCTTATCCATCCCATCCATCCATTTTCTACCGCTTATTCCCTTTCGGGGTCGCGGGGGGCGCTGGCGCCTATCTCAGCTACAATCGGGCGGAAGGCAGGGTACACCCTGGACAAGTCGCCACCTAATTGCGGGGCCAACACAGATAGACAGACAACATTCACACTCACATTCACACACTAGGGCCAATTTAGTGTTGCCAATCAACCTATCCCCAGGTGCATGTCTTTGGAGGTGGGAGGGAGCCGGAGTACCATTGGACCCTAATTAAAAAAAAAAAAAACTAAAAATCATCTTTTGATATGATGTACTTAGTCCATAAATACACAAACGGTGCTTCATGACATGCTCATTTTTATTTTTACACTATTTTTTTTCTAAAATCAATTGTATGTTATACTCTTCTGACACCACCAGATAACAATATAAGTATCCACTTAAGCGGCATAAGACTCCAACTCAGTAGTGTACACAATTTTGGAAATAAGAGCTAAAAGGTGCTGTGCACGCATGTGGCCAGTAAGGCCTTAAGCCGGGGTCTCAAACATGCGGCCCACGGGCCAATTGCGGCCCGCGAGACGTTATAATTCGGCCCGCACTTTGATATGACAATATAATGCTGGTGCGAACCGCTAGTTAAATATGAACGGCACTTGACAGCGTCATACTTAGAAACGCTCCAAATTTTCAAGAGAGATCCCTGAATTTCAGGGCATCCATTCTCTCCAATTCCTGTCGACTTATATTTAGGAGGTGCCATTATGGGGCAGCCTATGGCGCCCTCTACTTTCTGTACCAACAGCGTGCAAGCCCAGTTATATGTTGTATCTGGCCATTATAAGCGCATGAGTGTTATTGCTTGACATATTTGATCAACAGCTACGCAGGTCACACTGAGGGTGGCCGTAAAAAACTTTAACACTGTTACAAATATGTGTCACACTATGAACCCACACCAAACAATAACGACATACACATTTAGGGAGAACATCTGCACCGTAACACAACATAAACACACCGTAACAAATACCCTGAATCCCATGCAGCCCTAACTATTTCGGGCTACAATATACACCCCGCTACCACCAAACCCTCCACCCCCCACACCCCTACTTGCGTCGGTTGAAGTGGTGTATATTGTAGCCCGGGGAGAGTTAGGGCTGCAAGGTGTTCTAGGTGTTTGTTCTGTTGTGTTCAAGTTTTGTTAGGGTGCGGATGTTCTGCCGAAATGTGTTTGTCATTCGTGTTTGGTGTGGGTTCACAGTGTTGCGCATATTTGTAAAAGTGTTAAAGTTGTTTATACCGCCACCCTCAGTGTGACCTGTATGGCTGTTGAAGAAATATGTCTTGCAGCCACTTACGTGGAATTGTACAGGCCTTGTAAAACATTTTACAGAGCGGGCAGGCTGATTATGTGATGTAAAAGGTGAATTCATTAAAAAGTGCATGTTACATTTTTAAGAAATCTTTTGTTGCGGCCCAGCCTCACCCAGTTTCTGCATCCAG
>NC_084636.1:23176611-23184111 GCF_033978795.1 Nerophis ophidion
ACTTAAACCGCTAGCTAGCTAACCATGTCCTAAAACACCTCTTCCTGAGGGCATTTCAGTGTAATAACTTCATCTTTGTCGTTAGTTTTTAGGCCAAAATGTGTCCGTTCTCCCTTCTCGGTCTACACACTGTGTCTGTTTGTAAGTACTCCGTGATTGTGTGCTGCCGAACATGCTCGTCTGCTCGTAAACCGGCAATGTCACAACGTGATGAATTGGACTGGTACTATTCAGAGGCGGTATAGTACCGAATATGATTCATAAGTATTGCGGTTCCATACCAATACCGGTATACCGTACAACCCTAGTGCCGGGGTTACTGTGTATTACTTCTTCTTATCCCTAAGGGGAGCCCGAGGGCAGAAAGAAGCAGCAAAATAGAGATTATGGAGTATAATACTGTTACATACTGTGTACCCCGCCTTCCGCCCGATTGTAGCTGAGATAGGCGCCAGCGCCCCCCGCAACCCCAAAAGGGAATAAGCGGTAGAAAATGGATGGATGGATGGAATACTGTTACATCTAAAGCACTGCAAAAGGGTGCACTAAAATGTGTGTCCATTTTCGTATTCTTCCATGCATCCATTTTCTACCGCTTATTCCCTTTGGGGTCGCGGGGGGCGCTGGCGCCTATCTCAGCTACAATCGGGCGGAAGGCGGGGTACACCCTGGACAAGTCGCCACCTCATCGCAGGGCCACTATAACTAATCTGCTCTGTCACGTGGGGGTCACATCTTTATCGGGGGGTTGTTCTCCCAGGAATGCAGAACGGACGATTCCGGACAAAAGTGTGAAGGTAGGAATGATTTATTGTCCATAAATCGTGCAAATGACAAGACAAGCAAAAAGGATGCGTGCCGATCGCACGCGGAAGTTTAAGCAAAAACTTAGCGCAGGAAACATAGAGGCTAGCTCTTTGCGTGGACTTGAGACAAGTAATACTCACAAAACTTTGGCATGAAACAAACAACTTCCGTAGTTTGGTTGCATGAAGGAAATAATGACGACAGGCCGAGTGTGGCGAGCAACGTGAATAAATATCTCTCTGATTAGTGCTCGGCAGCAGGTGAACGTGCCAGACACTAATCAGATGCAGGTGGACATAATAAGTTAGGCTGACCATACGTCCACTTTCCCCGTCCGGGCGTTTTTTTTTTTTAAATGCCTCAATTGTCCGGCATTTTGAATTAGGGTTGCATGTATTTTCAATGTACGTCCAGGGTTATGTTACCGAATATATATTACTCGGGTTGGTGAATTCTAGGTGTAAATATTGTAGCGGCTGGCTACAGGGTGTTAGCCAATGGCTTAGGCTGGGGGGCGGGACTTCCGGGGAAGTTAGGGAAGTGACGCTGTTGACAGGAAGTGTTGGTTTTGTTTTAAATGTTGACTCTGCATTTATTTTTTTACAGCAGCCTAAAATAATTGGCTCAGAAATGCTACCTCTGCTTTTGTTGTTTTAACTGATTTGTGAAATACCCTTCACCTATGGTGTTTTCTCTAATAACTTCTGTTTTTGTTTCAAATGTTTTGAGGCATTATTTATATTTTTTACATTAGAATGGTCCACTAGACTGAGAAGAGACATTTTAAAGAATGGGCTGTTTTTTGTTTAAATATAATTAACCTGTTTTGAGGGCTTCACGGTGGGAGAGGGGTTAGTGCGTCTGCCTCACAATACGAAGGTCCTGCAGTCCTAGGTTCAATCCCAGGCTCGGGATCTTCCTGTGTGGAGTTTGCATGTTCTCCCCGTGAATGCGTGGGTTCCCTCCGGGTACTCCGGCTTCCTCCCACTTCCAAAGACATGCACCTGGGGATAGGTTGATTGGCAACACTAAATTGGCCCTAGTGTGTGAATGTGAGTGTGAATGTTGTCTGTCTATCTGTGTTGGCCCTGCGATGAGGTGGCGACTTGTCCAGGGTGTACACCGCCTTCCGCCCGATTGTAGCTGAGCGCCCCCCGCGACCCCAAAAGGGAATAAGCGGTAGAAAATGGATGGATGGATGGAACCTGTTGAGGCATTATTTATGTATATATTATATAAAAGAGGTTATTTTGAATATTGCTACCTCTGTACTTTTTCTAAAACTGTGAATGTTACATAATATAAGTGTGACTTATTTTGTTATACTGTCAACAGAGGAGAAAAAATGTTTTATTTAAATAACTACATTATTTATAAAGCAAGTTCAAGTATCATTGGCAAATGTTCAACTAGTCCCGGCCTTGGCACGCACATATGTGTCCTATTTTTGCGATTTCAGAATATGGTCAGCCTATAATAAGTAACCATGGTAACTAACAAGGGTGCACAAAAACAGGAACTAAGGGAGTCCAAAACTAACAGAACATAACAAAAACTTGACCCGGACCACGGATCATGACATGCTTAACCAATCAATGACCAGTAGGTTGATTAAAATTAATGATGGAAGACTAAAATGATGACTTAAATTGAATAAAATAACATGATGTTCTGGTGTGATCCCCTTCACCAAATAAAGAGTTAATCCGCCAAGATACAGAGGACGCGATACAAAGAGAAATCAAGCTTCCCTGGGCTGGCCCTGTGCACCTTCACAGCAGTGACATATGAATTGTTTTGACATCCATCTTTCCCTTCCTCCTCCTCCTCCTCCTCCTCCTCCTCCTCTCCCAAACTACTGCAGAGGCACAATGCTCTGGCTTCCAGCCCTTTTAGATATAATTCCACAACAATTTCCATAAGCGCTAGCTGGGGAATAGGCTGCAGCGACATGAAAAACAACCAGGCCCCCCTTGCACTTTGCTATATGTCACAGGAAATTGATGTCTCCAAAAGTTTTGGGGTTGCCTCGTGCATGCCTGGAGGTAAGAATAACTTCCAGTGGCAGTGTGGTAACTTTAACTGGCTTACTGTACGAGGCGAGGTGAGTTTCGGGACAGACAGCACCATTTTGATTGTATCATCTCAAGGGATATTAATGCAAAAACGATAACATATTTGCGTGTGAATGATGAAAAGCCGAAACCAAACTTTTATTCTAATAATCATTACATGAGCCAGGTAGTAACACAGCATCCGACTCTTAGGTGTATACCTCTACTTCCCAACCCTCCCGATTTTCCCGGGAGATTCCTGAATTTCCTTGCTTCTCCCGAAAATCTCCCAGGGCAACCATTCTCACGAATTTCTCCCGATTTCCACCCATACAACAATATTGGGGGCGCTCCTTAAAGGGGAACATTATCACCAGACCAATGTAAGCATCAATATATACCTTGATGTTGCAGGAAAAAGACCATATGTTTTTTTAACCGATTTCCGAACTCTAAAAGGGTGAATTTAGCGATTTAAACGCCTTTCAATTGTACGCCTGTCGGAGCAATGACCTTTCACTCGTGACATCACATCCTGAAGCGACCCGCCATTTTCTCAAACGCATTACCCACACCAAGTCAAATCAGCTCTGTTATTTTCCGTTTTTTCGACTGTTTTCCGGTACCTTGGTGTGTTGTCGGAGGGTGTAACAACACGAACAGAGACGGATTCAAGTTGCACTAGTGGTCAAAAGATGCGAATGTCCCTAGTTTGTTCTGCACACTGTACCGATGACAGCTATGCTACGACGGAGATGGCAAGAATGTGTGGATATCCTGCGACACTCAAAGCAGATGCATTTCCAACGATAAAGTCAACGAAATCCACAAAGGTGAGTTTTGTTGAGGTGATTGACTTATGTGAAGTGTGATAATCAGACATATATGCCTTATTTGTAGCTATATTTGCATCCAGCCTTTCCCTCCACTCACTTAATGCCGAACAAACACATACCAATCATTGGTTAGAAGGTGATCGCCAAATTTGTGCGCGCTTCCTCTCGTGCCGCTTTCTGTCGTGATATGGCTCAAAAGCTTCTGTTTCTTCTTTAATTTCGTTTTCGGTACCTGCCTCCACACTCCAACCATCGGTTTCAATACATGCGTAATCTGTTGAATCGCTTACGGCGCTGAAATAAGACTCTGAATCCGGACTAATATCGCTATACCTCTTTGTGCTATCCGCCATGTTTGTTTCTGTGTGGTTACGCTGTGACATCACAGGATAATGGACGGGTGGATATAACGACGGTTAAATCAGGCACTTTGAAGCCATTTTTCGAGATATTGCGTGATGGGTAAAATTTTGATAAAAACTTTGAAAAATAAAATAAGCCACTTGGAACTGATTTTTATTTGTTTTAACCCTTCAGAAATTGTGATAATGTTCCCCTTTAAAGGAAATGCCTTTGGCTTCCTCTCTCACCTGAAAAGGATACTGTTATATATGTCTCTTTTATCCATAGGTTTATCTATAACCCATAAAGTAGGCAGGCAAGGAGCTATTTCTGTGTTTATTCCAGCCGGCACGTTAATACACTGACACACAACATCCAGATTCCCATCATGCATTGTTTCAAAACTACGGCAAGTATTAATGTCCGAAAACATAAAAGAGACAAATTAAAAGAACGAAGGAGAGACATGGTGACGACGAGTTAGAAGAAGAGGTATGCTTGCATGTTCCAAAATGATTGGAAACAAATAATTTCAGTTCATCCAAGTCAGTTTAAGGGGCAGAGGTATGCTGCCTGCAAATTTTGTAGATCAGACTTCTCCATTGAACACGGTGGCCAAACGGATATATTCATTCGTGAACGGATTATTTATCTATAAGAAATATAAAATATATACACCCCCCACCTCAACAACACTCCCCTCCCCCCATCTCCCGAATTCAGAGGTCTCAAGGTTGGCAAGTATGGTATGCCTGCAAGATGAGCAAAACAGCTAGTATATTAACATGCCAACGTTAGAATATTCATTACAACCTTTGGTGAGTTTATATAAGTCACAATTTATATTGTTTTAATTGTTTTGTTAATTTAGAATAGAATAGAATATAAAGTACTTTATTGATCCCTGGGGGAAATTCAGCAAATTCGTGGACTTTATTTCGTCAAGTGTTTTTGTGCAACACAGCCACAAAGACGTTAGTAGCCTTAAGGCCAGGGGACGCCAACCCAAAATGTTAAAAGAGCAATATTGGACCAAAAATACAACAACAAATAAAATCTGTCTGGTGCCGCCAAAATTTAAATCTTTATATAAGTATTATAATGAAGGTGGCACATGATCTAAGTGTATAAATTAGCTATTTTAGCTTACAAGGAAATATCAGGCTAATTCATTACACTCTTTTCAAGCTCGGTAATGTTTGCTGTGGTCTGGAACAACATGGCACACAAACAACTATCAGAAATGCAGCCAACATTACATACATATAATGTGCAATGAGACATGCAAATTTAAATTAAATACACTTAGGACATAAGTAAAGAAAGTTAAATGAGTTCAAACACACCTAGAAACAAGGAAAAATTATACAATGTACATACAGCTAGCCTAAATGGTATGTTAGCATCAATTGCACTGACCAAATATGCCTGTTTAGCACTCAACAAGTCAATAACATCAACAAAACCCAAACGTTGGTGGACAAAATGAGACAATGAAGGAGTGGCACAGAAAAGGTATTTCCGTGAAAGTGTCGCAGAAAGTTGTACATGTAAACAAACTACGGTGAGTTCAAGGACCAGTGAAATTAGCAGGACAAAACAGCGCTTGGCAAAGACTCTCATCAGTGGAGCATATTTAATACAAACAGTGGAATTTCTAACATTTAGGAAGGTTTGTGTCATGTTTGTCCTCCTCCAGAAACCATATTAAAACAAAAAATATGTATTTTTCTCCCACCCTTTTCCATTTTGATATATTTTTGAAAAAGCTCCAGGGAACTACTAGGATGGCGCTAAAGAGCCGATACCCCGCATTGGGCTAACAAGAACCTGTCTTGTCTGGTTATGTTTGTTCTCTGATAGATTTTAGTGGTATTACTTTTGTATATACTGCGAGAAGCAAACATATGTCTGTTTTCATCAGGTATACTTTTATTTTTATTATTTCACACATTTAAACATGTCAGTCTGCAGTCGTCGAAACTTAGGTGTGGGAGGTATTATATACTGTGATAAGCAAACATATCTGCTATCATCAGAATAAACTGCTGCTACAACCAAGACACATGTCTGGGATCAATCAAAACACAACGCATATCCCTACACCAGGAGCACCTATGCAACCCCAGATCATGATGCTTGATACTCACTTGTGGTACCAGCTATTTAGACAATAAGGACTGCGTATTGCTGGTTTTCAACATTTGGGGTTTTTTCGCTTGTGAATCAAACAATTCAATAGCGTCCGTTCATTAAAGAGCAGCTGCGCAGATGCCAGGGTGTTTTGAAGGTTGAGAGCCACGCATAAAAAGCTAGAAATCATCAAAATGTAGCGGAATGTGATGGAGTGGGTTTTCACACTCTCAAGAAGAAAGACTTTTTACAAGATCTAAAAGATCCAACATCAAAAAGTGGACTTTTTAAACTGCAGTATGTAGTCGCACACGCATCTTTCGACAGTCACAAAGAGTTCAAGAAGTAAAAAAAAGTCTGGAGGCACAACATTTCTTTATCTGGGTCCACGAGATGAACATTAAGCTATTATTTGTGCAAGGGTAAGTCTCTATGTGACTGACGTTTGATGGACAATCCTTGTTTATCGGTGTTGTCAAGCAGTTTGCTCATATCATATATAATATATAAGTTTACCCTATTTTTCAGACTGTAAGGCACACTTAAAAGTCTCGTATTTTGTCAAAAATATAAAATGCGCCTACTGCCCCGGTGTATGTATCAATCCTGGTTGTGCTTACTAACCTAAAATCAATTTTATGTGGAACATGTGACCAGTAACAGATACGTGTAGACCGCAGGTTGAAGCCAATAAAATGAAACGAGCAAGTACCCGAAAGCCAGCAACACCAACATTGTGATGTTTCATTGAGAACATAGATCATTACACACGGCGCTCAAAATATGTCAACATGTTTTAGTATGACTTGGGTAAACTACAAAACTGCAACACTTCAATGATTTTCAGAGCATTACAGATATCATAGTTAGACGTGCTGTGTTTCTGTTAGAATAATTGTATATATATATATATATATATACATATATTATCACACAACTCCTATGCTTAAGGGCCGTTGCTATAGTTCTTATCAATAATGCTGAAACTGTATTTTTATTTGTCTGTGCAAAGCTGGCAATCCAAAAGATTGCAAGCCAGTCTCGTATCGGTGTTTGTTTCCGGAATCGGCCTGATGACTGCCAAGGCCAAACATCGAGTACCGTGACGCAGACAGAGCAGAGACAAGGTGATATCACGACTCTCAGCACATTTGCATTTTTGTATAATCATATATTGTGTCTAACTGGAGCTGTCGAGATTACCCCCTTCCCTCAGCGACAGCTTCCGTGATGTAACCAGAGGTGGGTAGAGTAGCCAGAAATCGTACTCAAGTAAGTGTACTGTTACTTTAGAGATTTATTACTCAAGTAAAAGTAAGGAGTAGTCA